>NC_080164.1:81900200-82140200 GCF_950295315.1 Erinaceus europaeus | reverse complement strand
AACAGGGCTGCAATATCTCTCCTCTCTGTGCCTATCTCCCCCTCTGGCTCTCTATGTGTCTTACCATCTCTCTAGAGGATAAGAAAAAAATGCTTACTGAGAATGGTGGAGTCATGTAGGCACCTAGCCCCAGAGATAATCCTGGTGGCAAAAACAATATGACAAAAACATCAAACAAATAATATGACAGAATTAACCTGGATTGTAAATGTTCTCTTTTGAATGTCTAAGGATTAATTAGGAGAGGAAGGAAAGCAGAGAAAATAGAGAGAGAAGAAATTTGACGCAAACTCATATTATCATTTTTAAAAGTTGCAAAGAAATAAATGCCCAGCATGACTCTCTGAACAGCCTGTTCATCTCTACTCCTCATTCCAACCTGCCCTGGAGACAAAGAAAGAAGATTAAATGATAAATATTCTTAGAAACTGCATTCATATCCTGCCATCAAGAGAGAATGGCAGAGTGATTAGTAGATTAAAAGGTAAATGTCAGGTGACTTCATGGAAAGTAGAGGTCTCTCTAATCTTCCCCAGAGTAGGCTGGCCGTGAGAGAGGATCTGGATGGGATCACCTAAAGAAGTGTTTCTGGTGGTGCAGGGGAGTGTACAAGGCTTTCATCTGGCTATTTGCAGCATTGCCACATGCCTCCCACTGGTTCTAACATAGCTCCTGCCCTCTACCACATAGGCACCCCTTCTCTCAAACCCCAGTCCCCAGTATCCTTACATGGAATACTGAGCAAGTATCTATCAAATTCAATTTCCCTCATGGAAATGCACCAGTCACTGAATCCAAGGTGTTTTGAAGCTGATAAGTGCTTAAGTATGTTAATGTTTGATGGGCTAAAATGAATTGTAGAACTGAGAACAATCCAAAAATTTTCATCAAGATTCCACATTGGGTTTTTGTTTGTTTGTTTGTTTTGTTTTTTCAGAATTCTGTCAGGGAATGAGCAGTCTCACTCATCAAGGAATGAGTAAGTCTATTTTTTTTTATTTTCATTTATTTTTATTAGTGATTTAGTAATGACTGACAAAATTGTGGGTTGAGGGGTACAATTCTCACCACCAGAGTTCTCTATTTCCTCCCCTCCATTGGAGGCTTCTCTATTCTTTTTTTTTTTTTTCTTGACCAAGTCTATTTTGAACTTAGGTAGCAGCAATCATGCTTTTGGGCTGCTTAATTTCAAAAGACTCACTGGGGTTCTTTACTTCAAACTGGATCTTTATTTTCTCTGTGCCTTATGGAGGTAAGATACCTGTGATTGTGTCCCATCATCTTCTTGCCTCACCACCTTAAAGCAAATAGCCAAAACAAAAGAATGAGATAATCTTCTCAGAGCTCCCTTCAGCACATTGGCAGAAGCGATGAAGTGGTCAGTACTCATAGGTTTTTCATTACTCACAATGTTACTCCATGTTTGTCAAGTGCACTGTCCTATGGACTTAATAATGGAGTGATTTCTAGACTCTCCTTTAAACTTCTGAACTGGCTAAATACTTGAAGAAAATAGAAGCATAGTCTCTCTTTTCCTAATCACTTTATTAGGGAGAATAGTAGTTTACAAGACAGTTTCTTAACTCTCTGTGATATATGTCTGAGTTCCAAACCCACCACCAGATGTATTAAAAATAGGAACATAGTTTTATGTAAATTTGTGCCTACATACTCACTTTAAAAAGATTTAATGTATATCAGAAGAGATGGGGTGGGGAAGAGAGAGACAGAGAGGGAGAATTGGAGCATCAATCTGACACGTGATGATAGAGACCAAACTCATGACCTCATGCTTCCATATCAGAATTCAATCACTGTGCTATCTCCTAAGTCACACTCTTCACCTTATTACCAAACATTTTAAAAAAATTTTTTACATTCTTTTTTAAAAATATTTTTATTCATTTATTTTTGGATAGAGACAGAGAGAAACTGAGAGGAAGGGGGATATAGAGAGGGAGAGAGACAGAAAGACACCTGAAGCCCTACTTCACTCATGCAGCTTTCCCCCTACAGGTGGGGACCAGGGACTTGAACCCAGGTCCTTATACACTGTAATGTGTGCTCTTAACCATGTGTGCCACCACATGGTCCCCAAACATTTGGTTCTGATATTGGATCAATACCTCAAATATCTACATTAACAGTAGCATCACTTTATTCTGTTATTATTATTTTATTTTATTTTACTTTATTTTGTTTTGTTTCATTGATACAGTTTATACTGGGACTTAGTCCCTACATTCTAATTCTACCACTCACAGAAGTCAATATTTTCTTTCATTTTCTTATCCAGCCATAGAGAAATAGGGAAAGAGAGGGAAAAAGAAAGACACTTATAGTATTGCTCCACCACTCATGAAGCTTCTCTCCTGCATGTGGGAACTGGGGGCCTGAACACTGTCACTTGCCCACTGTGCCATATACACTCTACTGGGTATGCCAATATCTGACCCCAGTGATCTACAGAGTTATTTATCATGGCAATGCACAGAGTTATTTCTCCTCCAGGAACACAAAACCAAGAGAAACTACTCACAACTTCTCAGCTGAAACCATCTTACATAAAGATTTTTCTGTAAACTTCCTGAGGTTTTACCAAAATGACAAAACAATGAGAACAATGACTTCTAGTTTGAGTCATGCAGTAATTCCAGAGTGGTAAGTAAGCAAGCCAGGAACATAGAGGGAAACAAATAATATACTAAAATTACAATTATTGAGGTATATTGTATAAGGCATTATTTTAAAGAATATAATTAAGATAAAAGTATATCCTGGGAAGAAGTGCCAAAGACCAAAACTAGTAACTGGAAATGCAACCAAACCTTAGTCGCAAAGAAAGGACCATGCAATTACTGGAGTGTGTCTGAGCATGTAGTGTTATAGGGAATGTGCATGTGGAGAACCTTAACAAGTTGCCAGGGCCCTAATATTAGATGAGTCAGTCCCAGTGTGGAGAGAAAGTAACCATAGTCATACAGTTGATCAGAAGAAGTCAGGTGAGAACACACATATGATATCCCAAGCTAGTATGGTGTCAAATATGTGTCCCATTCATCCCAAGATTCAAGAAGTATTTATTTGTAAAACTTATGCACTACATGACATAGTTCAGACAAAACAGCAGGTGGTTATATATTACATAGACAAAGATCAGAATATATTTCTGAGAGAAAACATCAGGTTAAGAGTGTTTAAAGCTGTCATTATTCAGGGAGTCGGGTGGTAGCACAGTGGGTAAAGTGCTTGTGGTGCAAAGTGCAAGGACTGGCATAAGGATCCTGGTTTGAGCCCCCGGCTCCCCACCTTCAGGGGAGTTGCTTCACAAGTGGTGAAACAGGTCTGCCAGTGTCAGTCTTTCTCTCCCCCTCTCTGTCTTCCCCTCCTCTCTCCATTTCTCTCTGTCCTATCCAACAATGATGACAACAATAAAACAACAAGGGCAACAAAAGGGAATAAATAAATAAATATTTATAAAACTGTCATTATTCAAATGTCTTAATATTAAGTACCTTATTTTGATGCCACAGATATTGAGTTTGTTCCAATTATCTCATGCACAATCTCTAGACCCTTAGGAAGCAGCCATACATTAGATTTATGGGGGATGGCTGTGGCAATCCAACCCTCTACTGCCTGAGGGCAGGAGTCTCTGAAATATCCAGACTTCAACTTAGAGCTGGATTTTGTGATAACAGGACAAAGCATGAAATATAGATCTCATAGTATATATTAGTAAAATAATATATCTTGTAGACAAATAAAAATCAAAATATGTATTTTGCAAACACAGATGTAAAGGTAACAATCAGTAAGATTTCCAATAACAAGTATTAGGAAATATGGAATCAGAAAATTTCTTCGAACTTCCAGGGGCAGGGCTACAGAGTAGCAGCAGCTGCATTTCTCTCCTCTCCTTGATCAACTAGGAATATCAAAGGAGTCCACCTGGGACCACAACAAGACAGAACTAGAACTACTTTGGGAACCCATCAAATCACCAGAGCATCCCGAGACCACAACTCTGCCCAGACCTCCAGCTTAACCAAGTTGAGAAACTTCTCTAAAGAACAAGGAATATCAAAGATCACCTGAGACTGCAACAAGAGGAGACTGAGACTACTTTGGGAACCCACCAAGTCAATGGTGAGTGAAAACACCTGTGGCTTGTGGACAGAGAGAAGCCTAAGGAGAGTTCCTGGGGCTAAAGGCTGTATCTACTCCAAGCAGCTGGAAACAGTCTGACAATTTGCCAGTTGAGGAGCCACCTCCAGTCTGTTTACCAACAAAAGACTGCTGAAAGGAGGAGAGGATTCCCCTAAGACTCACCAAACGCAACTGTAAGTTTCCCTTGCTACTGCCATCAGAGGCTGAAGGAGCAGGGAGGAATCCCTGTACTGACATCCGGAGGCAGAGAACTGACCAGAAAACTCAGGAGAAAAAATCTATTATCAGTGCTGCCCAGCTTGGAAGAGAAGTTGAATTGAACTCAGAGCTTGGGGTGTAGGAGTCTCCTTGTGTTTGAATCCTTGGGGTGTAGGAGTCTCCTTGCATAACAGTTGTGCTATCTCTCCCCCAACCTGCTTCATCTCTTGCTTAGGAGTGAGTGATTAAGCTAAAAAAACTACTTATAGGTAAAAGACCCTCAGGCTATCATAGCTACAGGGAAGAAAAAGAGACTAACAGCCACTGTGCTTCAACTCATGAATTGAGATAACATTTAAACAACTGTTAATTTCCACAATGATGAATTCTTTAAGAACCTTATTTAGACACAAGCCAATCCAGGCAAGAGTGGTCAGTGGACTGAAAAGTACTGAGAGAAGGACTTTGTAACACACTACAATAATGGTTAAATCGAGGAGAAACATTAGAGAAATGAACCAAGACAAAAGTCCAGCTAAAAGCCCCCCCCAAAGGTAGAAGCACAGAAGAATGATATCAATAGCCAAATGCTAATTGGGAATTTGTCATAGAAGTGAGGAAAGAGTTTGAAAGAATTGTCATCATAAATGCAGAAATAACAAATGAATCACTTAAAGAAATCAGTAACTATCTCCCACAAGGGAAAGAGAGAGACAGGCTGGGAGTGTGGAATGACCTGTCAATGCCCATAAAAAATAAAAAAGAAAAAAAAAAAGAAATCAGTAACTATCTCAAGGTAATTAGAGAGCTGAAAGCTGAAATAGCTGAGTTAAGAGCACAACTAGCTGAACAAGCTAATAAAGTATAATAACAGTGACAAAATAGCTGAGCTACAGAAAACAACAGAGGGGAGAGAGAGAATAAAAGAGGCAGAAAACAGCATTAGCAAGATTGGGGATGAATTAGAGAAAACTAAGAAAGAAGTAAGAGCTCTCAAAAACAGATTTAGAGATACTGAAAACAACAACAGAGACTTATGGGATTATTTTAAAAGAAAAAATATACACTTTATAGGCCTACCAGAGGAAGAAAAAGACAGAGGAGAAGATAGCATTCTTCAGGCCATAATAGCTAAAAACTTATCTAGTCTAGACAACATCAAAGACAAAGATTCAAGAAGCCGAGAGGGTCCCAAACAGAATTAACCCAGACTTAAAGACACCAAGACACATCATATTTAGAATGGAAAGGAATAAGGATAAAGAAAGGATCCTGAAGGCTGCAAGATAAAAACAAAGATTCACCTACAGAGGAAAACCCATAAGATTAGCAGCAGACATCTCCACATGAACACTACAGGTCAGAAGAGAATGGCAAGATATATTTACGAGTGTTCAATGAGAAAGGCTTTCAAACAAGACTACTGCATCCTGCTAAGCTGTAATTCAGACTGCATGTAGGCATTAAAACCTTCTCAGACAAGCAACAGTTGAAGGAATCAAATATCACCAAGTCTGCCATGAAAGAAGTTCTGAAACATCTCCTATAAACGATCAGATCACCATAAACATGCCCTATATCAAAACATTCTAAAAATCTACAGTAATGGCATAAAAAAACTTCAATCTATAATATCAATAAATGTCAATGGTTTGACTTCACATATTAAAAAGCACAGAGTAGGAATATGGATTAGTAAACACAACCCAACCATATGTTGTCTGCAGGAATCCCACCTAACTCAACAAGACAAGCACAGACTCAAAGTGAAAGGATGGAAAACTAAAATACAAACCAAAAAGTGGGAAGCAGGGACAGCTATGCTCACATCTGACATGATAGACCTTAAAATAAATAAAATTTTAAAAGATAGGGATATACATTACTTAGTGCTCAGAGGATCAATCAAGAGGACTTAATGATTATCAACATCTATGCACCCAAGAAGAGGCCATATAAATAGATCCAATATCTACTGAAAGAACTACAACAATATATAAATAGCAACACAGTAATAGTAGGGGAATTCAATACCTCACTCTCTCAACAGATCATCCAGGCAGAAAATCAACATAAGAAACCAGGAAGCTAAATGAAGAGATAGATAAACTAGAACTATTGGACATTTTCAGAGTAAAAATAGTGATTTCACCATTTTCTGCCCATCTTGATGGAGCCTGAAGAAATCATGTTAAATGAAATAATTCAGAAACAGAAGGATGAATATTGGATTCTCTCATTCACACGCAGAAGTTGAAAAATAAGATCTGAAGAGAAGACACTAAGCAGAAATTCAACTAGAGTTAGTTTATTGCACCAAAGTAAAAGACTCTGTAGTGAGTGGGTGGTGGGGCAGGAGGTGTTCAGATCCTAGAACCAGATGATAGAGGACCTAGTGGGAGTTGTATTGTTGTGTGGAAAAATGAGAAATGTTATGTATGTACAAACTATTGTATTTACTGTCAACTGTAAAACATTAATCCCCCAATAAAGAAAGAGAGAGAGAGAGTCGGGCTGTAGCGCAGCGGGTTACGCAGGTGGCGCAAAGCACAAAGACCTGCATAAGGATCCCGGTTCGAACCCCGGCTCCCCACCTGCAGGGGAGTCACTTCACAGGCAGTGAAGCAGGTCTGCAGGTGTCTATCTTTCTCTCCTCCTCTCTGTCTTCCCCTCCTCTCTCCATTTCTCTCTGTCCTATCCAACAATGACAACAACAATAATAATAACTACAATAAAAAATAACAAGGGCAACAAAAGGGAATAAATAAAATAAATATTTTAAAAATTTAAAAAAAGAAAGAGAAAAACAAAAGAAAAGAAAAGAAAAGAAAAAAGAAAAGAAAAGAAAAAGAAAAAAGGAAAGGAGAGGAGAGGAAGGAAAGAAAAGAAAATTTCCTCAACACAATGTAAATTGGCAGATAGCACCATCTTTAAAGAGGCAGTTAATGACCTATATCAAAAAATTTACTAGCTCTGTGTAGGAGTGGGCTTAGTGAATACCTATCTGAAGAACTATTTTCCCTCTACTATTCTGCTGACTCCATATTAGTTGAATCAACTAAGATAAGAGAGATAAGTACTAGGGAGTTAATGTCAGAAAGACAAATAGGACTATAAAGCTTTAACTGGGCAGAGAGTAGCTCCCAAATATGAGGAAAGTATATAAATACCATTAACTGTAAACCCCATTGATTTGATCTGGAGCCCACATCAGCACAGGATGCTGTGTAACCTCTGCATCCCTGTAGGTCTGAGCTCATATTCTGTGGTCATAGCTAGGAACATTCTAGGTTGCACTCATTGCAGGATCTGACTTCCTTGAGTGGCAGAGTGCCCAACCTCCCTTCAGAGAGTGGGACAGTTCCTACCAATGTTGGCCCACCTTGAAGGCAAGGTACTGTAGAGACCCATAAGGTGCCCACCTTGTTGTTTCTGATGGCAATGACCAGTGGCAGTAGAGAGAGTGATCTGTTAGAGGTCTAAGCCATCATGTGTATATGGGAGTCCCAGGATTCCCTGATTAGGGCCCCAGATGATGGGGTGCCTTTGTCCCACCTGCATGTTAGCTGTCTGGTTCAGTAAAAATTAGTAAAGTCATAGGCCCTTTGGAATATACCTAAAATAGACCTACTAGTTTTTTGTTTGTTTTTTTTTTTTTTTCAAAAAAAGTTGACCCCAAATCTCATCTGCTATATGCATGCCTTTAGGTTCCTGATTATTAAACAATTTGTTCTGCTTTATATCTTAATGTTTTTTAGATACCAAGTTGCAGTTGCTACCATGATGCCAAGCTGACTTCCCTGGGAAGATGACCTCATCAATGTGTCCTGGAATCCAACTTCTACAGACCTCTGCCACACTAGGGAAAGAGAGGAACAGGCTGAGTGTGGATCAAATTTTCAGTGCCCAAGTCCTGCAGAGAAGCAATTACAGATGTCATACCTTCCACCTTCTATACCTCATAATGATCCTGAGTCCCTGCTCCCAGAGGGATAAATAGTAGGAAAGCTTCCAATGGAGGATATGGGATACATAACTCTGGTGGTGGGAATTATATGGAATTATACCCCTTTTGTCCTACAGTCTTATTGATCATTACTAAATCAATTTTAAAAAAGGGGGGGAGGAAGGAAATGGATGTCTGATGTATGGCATGTAAAGATCATCTCCCACTCTGTGAGGGGTCTCTTTGTTTGAACAGTGGTTTCTTTTGCTGTGCAGAAGCTTTTTAATTTGATGTACTCCCATATGTTTATACTTGCCTTAATCTTCTTTGTAATTGGATTCATTTTATTGAAGATGTCTTTAAAATTTATGTAGAAAAGAGTTCTGCCAATATTTTTCTCTAACTGTTTGATAGTTTCTGGTCTAACATCCAGGTCCTTGATCTACTTGGAATTTACTTTTGTATTTGGTGAGATACAGTGGTTCAGTTTCATTTTTCTGCATGCTTCAACCTATTTTTTCCAACACCATTTGTTGAAGAGACTCTCCTTTCTCCATTTAATAGTCTGAGCACCTTTGTCAAGATTAGATATCCATAGATGTGCGGGCTTACTTCTAGGCTCTCAATTATATTTCACTGGTCAGTGGATTTATTCATGTTCCAATACCAAGCAGTTTTTATGACAATGGCCCTATAATACAATTCGAGATCTGGGAGTGTGATGCCTCCAGTTCTGTTCTTTCTTCTCAAGATTGTTTTGGCAAATCTAGGTCTTTTCTGGTTCCATTTCTACATTTGTAGCATTTGTTCTATTCTCCTAAAAATGTGGTTGGAATCTTGATGGGGTTGGCATTAAATTTGTGTATGCTGAGCCATAGTTTTATCATGAACCTAGAACAGTATATTCTGCGAGGGAACCCTTTAATCCTATTAGTGAGTGAGAGTGTCAGTCCTACTCCCAAGGCCCATTAACTATAACCATTCAATACTCCCTATTACACCAAACCATTTCAAGTGGTGCAGCATGTAGACAGGTTGTATGCTCCAGAGTGGACAGCTCCTAGTGAGATATACATTATCTTTAGTACAATAAAATAGATGGCATTTGTGTTTGTACTATTTATTTAACTGAGCATAATACCACAAAGATCTATCTAAGTCATTGCAAATGGCACAATTTCTATTTTATCGGTAAAAAGTTCCATTTTTCATTCATATGTATGAATTTTCATTCTTGACTTATTACATATACATACTACCTATGATTATAGATAATATTTTCTTGATCCATTTATTCACTGCTGGTCAGTGAGGTTGTTTGTCTTCATAGTGAATGTGCAAGTGCATATATCTATTTGAGTTAGTTTTCTTCTTTCATTTTGGGGCCATATGGTAGATGTATCTTTAATTTTTGAGAATTCTACATGCTGGTAAAATGGGAGAAGGTGGTTAAATAATAAAAACTTCCAATTATAAAATAAATAAGTCCTGAGGGTGTAATATACCAGTATGGTAGCAATGTTTAGCAGTATCACTACCACAAATTTGAAAGTTGCTAAGAGGACTTACTGAAGTGTGCACATGGAGTCACAGCTGCCTCACATTGCTCCCCTATTAACTTGTTAAAGCAACAAAAAGTCACCTGAAAACTCACCAAATTACAACTGGGATTTCTTAAGAAACTCACTAAGTTGCAGGTGGATGCAGGACTTAAGAAGCCATACTTAGTGATACCTGGCACCATCTTGGTATCTACACAGTGGACCACACAATCAAAGGCAGAAGGCAGATAGATAGTTTTTGGGCACTTAACTGGTGAATTCAGAGGGAACATGGTACTGAACTGCCCACAGGAACTCACCAGTGTTTTGGGAAAAAACCTGAAGGAGAACTAAAGCCCTATGGTTGGCCCAGGCCCCACAGCCGGCTAGAGAAATCCCAAGCAATTCCTGGTGGTATGGCCAGGAATCAGCAGCTATGACAATCTGCTTCCCTGATCAACTAGTTAAAACAACAATAACAATAAAGATCACCTGAAAACTCACCAATTTACGACTATGACATTTTTAAAAACTTGTGGGTGCAGGTATACATGGTCAGTGGATGGAAAAAAATGAGGATGAAGGAAAAGATTCTCAAGACTTAGGATGCCTTGCTTAGTGGCAGCTGGAAACATTTTGGCATTCCCAGACTGGCATTAGCCATTCATGAGTACAGTCTTTGAGTCCCAGGAATTCTCCCTCAGCCCTTTTCTGTCTGAAAGTCACAGGTGTTTGTACTCACCTGTGTCCCGGTGAGTTTTTTAAGACATCCTGTTAATGGTTTATTGAGTTTTCAAGTGATTTTCATTGTTTTTCAAAGTTAATGGGGAGAGCAAAACACAGCTGCTTCTATACCATAACCCTGCCTTTGGAAGTTCCTCCATTTTGGCATTTATACAGCAAAGTGCATTGGTACAGGAAAGAAAGCAGAGAATTTCTGGGTGCTTAACCTTGAACTCAGGGGCATCCGGATATTGAACTGCAACTGGTATTATCAGGAGTTAATAAAAAATATAGCTGAGAAATAAACCCATGGAGCTGCTCAGGCCCTGGCACTCAGCTAGGGAAATAAATCCTGCTTGTTCTCTGAGCACTCAAGAGAAAGCTGTTCTCCCATACCTACTATAGCCTGGAAAAAGAGTAGATAGACTCTATGTTGTTATCAAAGACATGGTATCAGCCCAGCAACACATGAAAGAATCTCTCCTTCCTACCCTGACATATAAAAAGGGAAGTCCAACATTACAACCACAACAACAGCTTCTGGCACAAAAGAAGCCATGCTAAACGCAGATGCTTGAAGTCACAAAGGATGACGTAGCTATGGGAAAAAAATGACAGATACAGTTCAGAAAACTAATTGTGAAGGAAATTCAAGAAACTACAGTTACCATGCAGACACATTTAAGAACTCAAGAGATCATTTCAGCATAGAATTACAAAACACGGGGGGAAGTGGGGGACTCCAAACAGCTGCAGAATATAAAAGACACTTTGAAAGTGGTTCAAACTCAGCTATCAGGACTAGGAAGTAGACTAAATCAGGTGCAGGAGACAATATCAACAAAGATATAGAGCCACTATATTCTGTAAACTTAAAGCTATTGGAAAGTTTTCTGCAAAACACCAGAATCCTTCAGAAAGTCAAATATGAGTTACTGGGATCACTAAGAAAGAAAAGGAATGAGGACTAGAAAACATATCCAAAGAAATCAAAGCAAGAAAATTGTCCTTACTTGGAAAATGCTCTGGAAAAAAAGTAAAATATACATAGGCATGAAGTTAATTAAATAGCCAAGTTCCTAAATCCAAAGATTCAGAGTGACTGAATGAATTAAAAAGCAACAATAGCCATCTATTTTTTGTCTCCAGGAAACACACATGCTAAGGAAAGACAAAAAGAAGCTCCAAGTGGCAGGCTGAAACAAACCAATCCAAGCCAATAATGCAGAAAAAAAAAAGATCCAGAGCTACTTTGCTATAAAGATAAAATAGACTTTAAGGCAAATAATGTGATAAAAGACAGAGATGGACACTACATATTAATCAGAGGATCAATTCAACAGGAAGATAGGACAATCATCAATATATCTACTCCCAATATAAGTGCACTCAGGTATATTTTTTAAAGTATTTAATGACATCAAGAAAGATATTAACAGCAAAATAACACGCCACTCACAGTAAAAAAAAAAAAAATAGATCATTAGGACAAAAGAATCAACAAGGAGATAGAGGCCCTAAATGAAATCATAGGTCAACTGACCTTACCAGATATATTCAGAACATTTTACCCCCCAAAAAAAGAAAAGAATTTCTTTTCAAGTCTATGTAGGATTGACCATGTGTTGGGCTACAAAGATAGCCTTCATAAATATTTGAATATGAAAAATATCTTTTCTCCTGGTGAAGCAGTGAGATTGAAAATAAACCAAAAAATAAAAAAGAAACAATGTACTCCTGACTATCACCTGGATCACTGAAGAAATTAAAAAAGGAGAGGACTTAAAATTACTTAGAAAATAACAAAAATGAAGACACTAACTACCAGTCCCTGTGGAATATAGCAAAAGTTGTCCTAACAGGATCAATTCCCCCCAAACCACCAAAGCTGATCAGTGTTCCATAAAATTAAAAAAAAAAAAAAAAAGTTGTCCTAAGAGCAAAGTTTAGGGATTGGTTGGTGGTGCACCCAGTTAAGCCACATACCACCATGCCACGAGGATAAGGTTTGAGACCCCACTCCCCACTTGCAGGGTGGATAGTCATGAGCAGTGAATCAGGTCTGCAAGTGTCTATCTCCCTTTCTGTCTCCCCTTCCCTCTAAGTTTCTCTCTGTCCTGTAAAGTAAGAAGAAAAAGAAAAAACTGGGAGATGATCATGGCACAATGGGTTAAAAGCACATAGTATAAAGCACAAGAACCCACACAAGGATCATGGTTCGAGCTTCTGGGGAATGCTGCAGGGGGGAATGCTCTGCAAGTGGTGAAGCAGGTCTGCAGGTGTCTCTCTTCATCTCTCCATCTCTATCCCCTTCCCCTCTCTATTTCTCTCTGTTCTATCCAATTAAAAAAAAAAAGAAAAATGGTTACCAGGAACAGTGTGACAGCACTGAGCCATGGATTCATATTGCTGGTACTGAGCCCCAGCAATAACCCTGGTGGCAATTAAAAAAAAATGTTCATAGCAATGTAGGCACAAGAACAAAGAGTGAGGATCTCAAGTATGCTGTTTAATAGCACGACTGAGTTAAGTAGAAAAGGAGCAGCAGAGAAATGCCAAAGTGAACAGAAAGAATCAAAAAGCAGAACAAATTCTTAATAATCAGGAAACAGAAGGTAAGAATATAGTAGATGAGATTTGGGGTCTTCATGTTGGAATAAACTGGAACGTCTACTTGAGGTATATTCCAAGGAGCCCATGACTTTACTGATTTTTCCTGAGCCAGACAGCTAACATGCAGGTGAACAAAAAGTACTGTCTGGGAAGATTGTGTCAACATTGGGAATAGGGCTAGAAAGCTGAATCAGGGCAGAAAGTTGCTCCCAAATATGGAAAAGTATATAAGTATCTGTTAAGGAACTCTATTAATAATCCAGATGACTGAAGCTGGGGTAGGTGAAGGAAGAAAGGATTTATTAACAAGCAGGCCAGGAATCAGATCAGTTCTGAGAATCTTAGAGCCCTGAATTACAATTAAATTTGGTTTATATATCTTTTCTACAAGTGCAAAAGCTAGCAAGGTTACAGAAGCTGATGTAACCAGCAGTTATTGGAAGCAAGCAGGCAAGATATACAAAATCACATATGGTAATTAATTATAGACATAACTAGGCACATTCTATAAAACAGTTCTTTGTCTTTCATCTTTATCAGCAGTCCACTCAAGAAAGTTCAGTTTGACCTTCATAGTTTCTGCTTGTTATTACTTGCTCACCCAGAGAGGGTCAGCCTGTTTTTTTCTGTGCTTATCACCTGCACCATCTCTGACCTTGACACATACCCAGTCTTTCTACACATTCTTAACACTTTGTTGTTACTTAAGTCTTTCTTTGTTGAGGGCTTTTCACAAACGCATCACAATCATATGCCATAATTTTTTTTTAAAAATTATATATTTTAAAAAGGAGACATAAACAAAACCATAGGATAAGAGGGGTACAACTCCACATAATTCCCACCACCAGATCTCCATATCCCATCCCCTAGCCTGATAGCTTTCCCATTCTCTATCCCTCTGGGAGTATGGACCCAAAGTCATTGTGGGATGCAGAAGGTGGAAGGTCTGGCTTCTGTAATTGCTTCTCTGCTGAACATGGGCGTTGACAGGTCAATCCATACTCCCAGCCTGCCTCTCTCTTTCCCTAGTGGGGCAGGGCTCCAGGACACATTGGTGGGGTTGTCTGTCCAGGGAAGCCTGGTTGGTATCATGCTAGCATCTGGAACCTGGTGGCTGAAAAGAGAGTTAACATATAAAGCCAAACAAAATGTTGACTAATCATGAAACTAAAGGCTGGAATAGTGCAGATGAAGAGTTGGAGGGGGGTCTCCGTTTTGTAAACATCTAATAGGCACATTTTAGTTATATTTCAAAGGACCTGTAGCTATACTATTTTTTTTCTCTGAGACTGAAATCTGATATGCAGGTGAATCCAAGTTATTGTCTGAGGTTATTTCTGGATTTTTGTTTTGGTGTCATTCCAAATTTCTCACTCTCTTCAAGTTAAAATGAGTTCCTTCATCCTCCCATGGCTTATTTCAGTTTCTACTATATACCTGCATACTTTTGATCCTAGTACACTTACTTGAGACTTTTCTTCCCATCCAGTCAGACCCTCTATCCTTTTGTAATGAAAAAAGAGGAGCAGGACCCCCACTACCTCAGAGACATTTATATAAAAGCAAATAACAGTTTCAGCATAGTCAAGCACAGTCTTGTTCCTAATGACTAGATGCTGCAGCTGAATTCCAAGCATGAATAGATGCTTTTTAAATAGGTAATGCTTAATTTGAGTGACTTTAAAAGACTAGGAGGGGGTTGGATGGTGGTGGTGCAACTGGTTGAGTATACATGTTATGGTCTGCAAAGACCCAGGTTCAAGCCCTCAACCCATCACCTGCATGTGGAAAGCTCTGAAAGTGGTGAAGCAGTTCTGAAAATGTGACTCTCTATCTTCCTCTCTCCTTTCAATGTCTCTCTGTCTTTATCAAATTAATAAATAAAATTTAAAAAATTAAAAAAAAACATGTCTGCTTGTTGTTTTACTATGTACATTTCTTTGTCTGAAAAATACTAGAAGGGCTGTTTACTGAAAAGCTTAGGCCATCCTTTGTTAGAACTCCCGAACTCCACGGCAGAAATCTAAAATAAGTCATGAGCTAAATTGTAACAGGCCCCTAGCAACATATAATTATCCACGAACTCTGATGATTGGCATTCTCTCTGAAGTCTGGGGATTCTACATAGAATGATCAGAGTTAGATAAACTCAACATTTATTTCTTAGGACATCAAAAAAGTATACCTGACGTACTGACCTTTAGACAGTGGCTAGTGTAGTTCCATTTTAAACATACCTGCCTGCATTTTGATGTTCCCTCCATGAAAATATGTTCTGACCTTTTTAGAAGATATATAACTATCTGTTATTTGTAGCTTAACATTCGCTCCCTTGATGTGTGTTAACATAAAAAAATCTGATCTCCCTCTCTTTTTCTGATGTTATGCATGATTTCGTCAATAAATGCTCTGTTGGAGTTCAGGTCAGGGTCATTCACTTAACAATATCCTGTCTTGGGATGTCTTTTGTGCATCCTTCATATCATTAACTTGGTGTTTAAAGCTATTCTCATTCAGCTCTGAGACTCAGAGTCCTGGCATCTGCCTAAGGTTCTCCACCCCCAACCCCCAAAGTAGCTATAAGTGGTGAAATTTGCATACCTCTAGTGCTATATCTTGCCACACAAGTCATTTGAATCAGATCAGATTAGATGACCAATTCCAGAAATGCACAGCCAATCCAAAGAATGATCCTTGAGATTTTGCACCTCAAAAGTAACTCTCAGTACCAAAATTTGCAGTAGGACTTTCCAGAAAGTGGGGGAGGGGGGCACAATTTTGAGAGAATTTTATTTTGAGGGGTTATCTGATGTTATTTTTGAGACTGGCAGATCTGAATCTGTAGGAAAAGTCACCAGGCTGGAATTTCAGTTGAGTTGATGCTGTTTTCTTATATCTGAAATGCACAGGGCAGGCCAACCAGACTGGTAAGTCAGCCAGGGTTATAGTCTTGAAGTAGATTTGCTTTTTCTTTGATGGGATCGTCTTTTCCAGTGAGATCTCCAACTGATTAAATGAAGCCCACCCACTTTATGGAGGGCAGTCTACTTTATTCAAAGTCTACTGTTCTCAACCTTATTTGTACACATATGTTTTAGCACTCAGCTAAGAATCATAGGCTAGCCAAGTGACACAGAAAATTAACCGTGTCTTCTTTCCTTCCTTTCTTTCTTTTCTTCCTTTCTTTCTCTCTTTCTTTTTTTTTGTTCTTTCTTTCTTTCTTTCTCTCCTTCTTTCTTTCAACGAGAGTACTGCTCAGTTCTGGCTTATGGTGGTGCAGAGGCTTAAACCTAGAACATATGAGCCACAGCCATGAAAATTGTTTGCACAACCATTATGCAATCTCTTGCCCAACCTTGTTTGAAACAATAGAGTTTTCAAATATTATAAATAGGAGAAAATTTGCACAAATTAAGCATTACCAACATCCAAATTAATTATCATTCTAGAGGAAAGGAAGTTATCAAGATTCATATGTACTCTACATTGTACAATATGTCTGTGTATAATAAGTTTTCAAGGTAGTGATTAATATGTATTAAACTTCAAGCTAGCAAGACATGCTCTTTTTATTTATTTATTATTAGTGATTTATATTCATTGACAAAATTGTAAGATAATAGGGGTATAATTTCATACGGTTCCCACCACCAGCGTTCTGTGTTTCATCCCCTCCATTAGAAACTGCAGGAGTTCTCCCAAGGTCACCAATATGAGATGACTCTGTATAATATATAATATATATACATATATGTTATATATATATATATATATATATATATATATATATTCCCTTTTTTCAATAGTTCTGCATTCATTTCCTTTCTAAGTCACCCCTACACTTATTATTACTTCCAGGTGTCTTTCCTTTTATTCTCTTCTCTGGAGTTTTCCAGATTCAGTTCCCTTTCACTGGTGGTATAAAAACTAGATTTATCACGACAAATGCTTCAATGTCCTGGTTGAATGGGGATACAGAGCCCTCTGGATAACTTCCCCTATCATTTACCACTCTGGTATTATGGGGCACAGGAAGTGGGAGTTTTGGCTACTGTAATTGCTTCTCTGCTAGAATAAGATGATTTCCTCTGAAATGTTGCAATTTTAAGATGGATTGCATTGAATCTATAGATTATGTTTGGCAGGACTGCCAAAATATCAGTTATATTTATTTTTCTAATTCATGAACAAGGGATCTTCTTCCACTTATTTGTATCACTTCCTAATTCATTTAACAATGTCTTATAGTTTTCATTGAAAAGGTCCTTCACCTCCTCTGTTAGATTTACTTTTAAGTATTTTATCTTTGGGGGTTTAATCATAAATAGTATTGCTTCCTTCAATTCCCTTCCCTCTGGCCTATCTTTTGTGTAAAAAAAAAAATTGCCACAGTTTTATGGGTACTGATTTTGTAACCTGCTCCTTCTACTTTACTGAATTTTTTTAATGATTTCCAGTAGTTTTTGGCAGAGTTTTGGGGGTCCTCTAGTTATAACAGCCAATCATCTCCAAATAATGATAATTTAACTTCATCCTTTCCAATTTGCATTCCTCTGATATGTTTTTCTTTTTCTTTTTTTTTTTTTTTTGGATAAGAGGGGTACAATTCCACACAATTCCCACCACCATAACTCTGTATCATATCCCCTCCCTTGATAGCTTTCCTATTCTTTAACCCTCTGGGAGTATGGACCCAGGATCATTATGAGGTGCAGAAGGTTGAAGGTCTGGTTTCTGTAATTGCTTCCCCGTTGAACATGGGCATTGACAGGTCAGTCCATACTCCCAGCCTGTCTCTCTATTTCCCTAGTGGAGAAGAGCTCTAGGTGAGCAGGGCTCTAGGACACACTGGTGGGGTCTTCTGCCCAGGAAAATCAGGTTGGCATCATGGTAGCATCTGGAACCTGGTGGCTGAAAAAGAGTTAAGATAGAAAGCAGAATAAAGGGAGTCAGGCTGTAGTGCAGCGGGTTAAGCGCAGGAGGCGCAAAGCACAAGGACCAGCATAAGGATCCCGGATCGAACCCCGGCTCCCCACCTGCAGGGGAGTTGCTTCACAGGCGGTGAAGCAGGTCTGCAGGTGTCTATCTTTCTCTCCCCCTCTCTGTCTTCCCCTCCTCTCTCCATTTCTCTCTGTCCTATCCAACAACGATGACAACAACAATAATAACTACAACAATAAAACAACAAGGGCAACAAAAGGGAATAAATAAATAAAATAAAAAATATTTAAAAAAAAGAAAGCAGAATAAATTGACTAATCATGATCCTAAAGGAAGAAATATTGCAGATGAAGATTTGGGGTCTCCATTTTGGAAAAAGATGGTAGTTCTATTTTAGGTATATTCCAAGGGGCTCATTACTTTACTAGTCTTTGCCTGAGCCTGACATCTAATATGCAAGTGGACCCAGGTTATTGTCTGAGGAGATGTTGTCATAGCTGGGAAAAGGAGTAGAAAAGTAGATCAGGAAAGAGAGTAGCCCCCAAACATAGGAATAGTGTATAAATATTGTTACTCGTAAACCCCATCGATTTGATTTGGGACCCATATTAAGCACAGGAGCCTATGTTGCCTCTCCATCCCCTTCTTTCCTGATTCCAATGGCAAGAACTTCTAGGAATATGCTAGATAGAATTGGTAAGTGCTATGGTCTATGCACCTGCAATATTCTTGCCTTTAGGTTCAGGATCAGTCAACAATTTGCTCTGCTTTATATCTTAATTGTTTTTCAGCCACCAAGTTCCAAATAATACCATGATGCCAACCTGACTTTCCTGGGCAGACAACCCCACCAATGTGCCCTGGAATTCTGCCTCCCCAGAGCCCTTCTCTACTAGGTAAAGACAGAGGCAGGCTGGGAGTATGGATTCACCTGCCAATGCCCATGGTAAGCAGAGTAGCAACTACAGAACCAGACCTTTCACCTCTGTACCCCATAATGATTCTGGGTTCATACTCCCAGAGGGATAAAGAAAAGTAGAGCTTTTGGGAGGGGACAGCAGATGGGATAGGGAGTTCTGGTTGTGGGAATTGTGTGGAATTATACCCCTCTTATCCTATGGTCTTGTCAATATCTCCATTTTATAAATTTAAAAAAATTAAAAAGAAGTGGTAAGTAGACATCCTTGCCTAGTTCCTGATGGGGTGGGGGCAGGATTTCAGTTTTTCCCCACTGAGTATAATGTTAGCCATGGGTTTGTCACTTGCATCCATTATTATGTTGAGAAGTTGTCCTTCCACTCCCAATTTCCTGAGGTTCTTTATCGTAAAAGGGACTTTGTCAAATGCATTTTATTCACTGATTGATAATATCATGTGACATCTTATCATTCCTTTTTGTTGATATGGTGGATTACATTGATTGACTTGCAGATGTTGAGCCATCCCTATTTCCTTTGGATGAATTCCACTTGATCTTGGTTTATTATTCTCTTAATATGTTGTTTTATTTGATTAGCCAAGATTTTGTTGAGAATCTTTGCATCAATGTTTATCAGGGATATAGATCAATGGTTTTTTGTTTTGGTGGATTTCTTTCCTGATTTGAAGATCTGAGTGATATTGGCCTCACAGAATGTATTTGCGAGTGTTCTCCAAGACATACTTTTAAAAATTCACAGCAGGGAATTAGTGGGTATTGGCTAACCCAGTGGAGTACACAAGTTACCATGGAGTCAGGACCTGGGTTCTAGCATCCAGTTTCCAATTCAGGTGGAGAGTTTCACATGTGAAAATATAGTGTTGTAGATGTTTCCCTTCTCCCTCTCTATCTCTCTCTGCCTCACCGTCCATCAAAAAATTGCCTAGAGTATTGGAATTATGCAGTCATTGATCCCCAACAACCCTGGTGACAAAAAATAAATGATAACAGAAGTCCCCAACACAAATTAATATTGCTTTTCTTTTCTGAGAATACAAAGCTTTGGAAAATTAATGTCACAGGACTGAAACACGTGAGTTTCTGAGTTCCCAGCTGTTATCTTTGGCCTCACCATATCCAAGAACTGAGCCATATTCTGGTTAAAGATAGAGCATGAGAGAAATTTAAAGTAATTTCTACTCATTCTTGGATTTTGTTTAACTTGTTAAGGGGGAGAGATGAAAATTTGAAAAGCTCTACTTCTGAAGAAAATCAATTTATGTTTCTTTTGTCATGTTGATCTCTGCAGTACACTCTAGCCAAACTGTTACTCTAACAGACTTCAAGAAATCACTATGTTCTATTGAGTTATTTGCCTCATGGAAAATGGGAGTCTAAGATTAAAAAAATAAAACCTTTAAAATGCCATCTCATTTAAGCCCAGAATTCCATTCTGTCATCTGTTATCTCCATTGCCAGTCTAGAGATGTAAACTAGGGCCCTTCTGCTCTACCTAGCAATGAATTTATTCATTTGAGAGGTGACATTTCTTTCAGCATTCAAAATGAGCAGACATATTTGGAAACTGCTGAGAAGGGCTATTCAGATGTGCAAAAAAGGGGAGGGGGGCCTTGCTACTGTCATAATAACAAGTAGTCTAGCTGCTTTAGGCAGCTTAGCTCATTTAATAGCTTTTTAGACATAAGATTTTGCAATACCTTCACTAATTACAGGGAGACAATTTTAAGCATCTAATGAAAGCATCACATACATTCTGCTGATAGCTGTAGAAACTCAAAGGTCGTTCCCGTTTCATCTACTCAGATGTTACTTTCTTTGTAAAGTCTGACAACACAGAAAAGCAATGCCTTCCTCTAGTCCAGCCCATTCACAGTCCCTTGCATTTACCCTAAATACAGTAGAGCTGTTATCAGTAGCACTGTTGTCAGTAAAAGTCAAGTTCTTCACTTAAGGACTCAGTGTCATTTACAGCAAAAGCTGTATCTTAACCATGTAGTTATTCCTAAAATCCCAGAATTTTGTGGTTTTTGCCTTCTCAACATTTAAGTAGAGTGGAATTCCAGGTTTTCCTTTTTATTAATCAGAAATAAGTAAAATGGAGTAAGGAGATCATAAAATGTGATGGAATTTGTTTGTGTTTGAATACACTGATGTTTCACAGAGAAATATAGCAAGCTGTTAGCCCTTGGAAAATCACTATTAGTAACAAGAAGGGGAAACTAAATGTTAAGACTTACTGATAAGTACAAAAATAAATATTTATTTTAGTGCAACTTCTGGCAACTCCCATATGAGACTGATTTGAATAATGCAAAGAATAAACCAAGTCTTAAGAAGATAACTCTCTTTGCACATTCTTTTTAAAAATTTTTTATTTATAAAAAGGAAACATTGACAAAACCATAGGATAAGAGGGGTACAACTTTGTACAGTTCCCACCAACAGACCGCTGTATCCAATCCCCTCCCCTGATAGCTTTCCTATTCTTTAACCCTCTGGGAGTATGCACTCAAGATCATTGTGGGATACAGAAGGGGAAGCAATTTCTGCACATTCTTACAGATACAGTGAAGTGAAGTCACTGGGCTTTGAACCAAAGCCAGCAGATGTCAGAGTTATGTTTATAACTGGCTTGATAACCGACACATGGGGCAAGTTTGAGCTAAGTTGTGAATCAAGCACAGAATGAGAGCACATGAAACATTAAGAAACAAGGGAGTTAAATGTCTGGGATTAATTCCTTCTTCATTTCTCAGGGATGGATCAAGTGACAACCTACTCAAAATTTTACTCCAAGAGAGGAGTAAAAGACAAATGTGTTTACGAAGAAAAGAACCTTGTTGCATAGTAGTAAAATTCTTAACAATGAGATGTCTTCATCAAGATGTGCCTGGTTGTTCAGGATTATTTGTGGTCACGAAACATAGACCCCTGGAAAATGTCGTTCTCTAAACCTGTCTCAGTATAAATATAGTTAAATAGCTCCTGAATTCATTTCAGAACTTAAGTGCCTCTTACCTGTAAATGATATGAGTTCAGTCATCTCTAATAGGCTGCGTATGGTAATCCTGGTTTCTCCCCCATGTCTCCTATTACTCCCTGTGCACTGATCCTTGTCCATTTGAAAAAACCATTTGAAATCTCCACTTAAAAAAAATAAAAATGAATGAATGAATGAATGAATGAATGAATGAATGGAAAAAAAGAGCAGATGCTGGTGAGTGTTTATGACTGTGTTGACTATATTTTCTGTGCAGATAAAAAAGATCATTCAAGGTCATACCTCAAAATTACTGCTACTCCCGCCAATGAACCACTTGAATCTCATTCCTGAAGGATCTTTGATGCACCATCTGGATTTATTTCAAGAGCATTTTCATTTGTCAACTTACAATAAAGGATTTAAAATTGTCTCTTTTCTAATAAACCTCAAGTAAATTTTCCTTTTTCATGCTACAGATATTGGACTTACTTATAAGTGCATGCCAAAGAACTAACTGAATGTCTTGCTGAGTTCTAAAATTAAGTTATTCATTACAATCCTTTTTAATTATTTTACAAGGCTAGGATATATCCAAGGGAATCATAAGTGTAACAAAGCAAAGACAGTCACTGAAGATTAAATGACACAGTGACAAAAGAAGTGAGGACAGAAGAAAAAGAAAAAAAGAGGAAAGACAAAGAGCCTGCCAAAAAGCTGAAGAGTTTTATGTATTAAAGGAAATTTTGAAACTCCTAGAGGAAAACACAGTCTGTGTGATTTCCCCTACATACTTAAAGTACATTTATTGTCTCATGTTCTTTATTAGCAGAAAAAGCAAGAATCCTCCACTATCTAGTGTTTTTTTACTAAAGCTAGTACATGATGCTATTGCAAATAAAGCTTACAGACTTACTTCGAGGGGTGGGCAGTGGTACATCTGGTTAAGCACACATAGTACTAAGCGCAAGGACCCGCTCAAGGATCCAGGTTTGAGCACCTGTACCCACCTGCAGGGGAAAAATTCATGAGCAGCAAAGAAGCTCTGCAGGTGTCTATCTTTCTCTCTCCCTTTCCATCTCCCCTCCTCTCTTAATTTCTCTGTCCTATCCAATAAGATGGAATAAATGGCCTCCAAGAGTAGTAGATTCATAGTGCTGATGCCAATCCCTGGCAATTAAAAAAAAAAAAAAAAAAGACTTGCTTAAAATTCTACAGAGAAAGGACTTCCTAATTTCTTCCTTGTTAGCATGAGTCATGTTACAGATACTCACTCACCTTTGGAATTATTCTTGGATTCAAGGTTCTGTCCTGCCTTGGAGCATGTGAGAAAATGCTTTCAAGGGTGGGGATGGGATATGAAACTCTGGTGGTGGAAATTGTGTGGAACTGTACCCCTCTTATCCTATGGTCTTGTTGATATTTTTTATTTTATAAATAAATAAAAAGAAAAAAGTTTGGGTTCAAACTGAGTCCCTCAAGAGGACAACAAAATCAAAATTAATATCTCTGGTTTGCATTTTCATGTTACCACATGGAACTGTGCTGAAGCAGTACTTTAGTGCACAGTGAGTTAGAGTGGCTGCTAAAAACCCAGGACACTTTTAAACACTGTGCTCCAGAAAACTTAATTCAGAGGGAACAAACAGTTCTGCATATCTCATAATATAAGATCATGACAACAAACATAATCCTGTTAGGTACAGGTACCACAGCCAACAATATCTCAACATCCTCTACATAAATGTACTTGGATTTTTTTTAGTGATTTTGTACACTCTCCCATGCAGATTTTTTAAATTGTGTATTTATTTTTAAAGCCCCCTCAATAAAAGCATAGAGATGTATGCATATGGGGATGTGTTTGTAAATCAGATGAATTCCCATGCCTAAGTGACACTGTAAAGTAAGAGACATCATCAGCTTCTTCATAAAAATACCTTTTATTTTTCAAAAAAGAAGACAGTGAACAAATAAAGTGAGCAGTGGAGATTTCTGGAGAATGCCAAATTGAATGAGTGATTCCAGGGAGGATGGCATTAGTACGAATTTAAGACATGATCACCAACAGCCAGCAGTGAATAATAATGCCATGATGCTGTAAAAAGTAGTGTTGGGGGAAAGATAATCAGGTCTTAGTCATCTGATGAGCCAGTACAAAAGCACAGGCCCATGGCTGCATAATTCAGACCTTGATCAACAGGAAATCTTGAATTTTGGCACAAATATAAACATGGCCCATAAATTAATAATAAAAAGGGTGAAACAGGGCTCAGGATCCAAGGCCCTGTCAAAATTTACAGAGCCTCTGAGAGTAATAGATGAATAAAATCTTCCAGCCAACTAGTAAAAAGAAGCATTATGCATGATTGGAAGGTACTGTAGCTGACTGCTCTGATTAATGAGGGATAGATTACTGTTAGAGCTTGTCATAAAAGCCTCAAGGCTGTATTGCACTGAGCAGAAGCCAGGGCGTTATATGGGCTCCACCAGTTTAAGAGCTATGGATGCAACAATGGTTTATTAGTCACCGGAAGTTTTAGAATTCAGCAACACATTCTGTCAAAAGCAGAACAGCATTTATGTAGTGTCAGGTTGGCGTCATGGTAGCATGGAGTTTGCATCACTTTCCAGGTCTCATTCTGTACTGGGGCACTTACATATGGGTCAGAGAAACAGCTCATAGTGACTTGCTTTGCCATGTGTTCAAGCCCAGCCCTCACCACATTGAAGAAAGTCAGCATTGTGGTTTCTTTCCCTTTCTCTCTCTCTCTCTATATATATATGTGTGTGTGTGTGTGTGTGTTTGTGTGTGTGTGTATAATCATTAAGCACATAACATCTCTCTAAAAAGAAGGATGGAACAAGTAAAAATCTGACATCATCATTATAAGTTGAGTTAGGTTGTTTTAATATAATTTAAAAAATAAAAATAGAAAATATTAGTATTAACATAGGATAAGAGGGGTACATTTCCACACAATGTTCACCACCAGAGCTCCATATCCAATCCCCTCCACTGGAAGCTTTCTTATTCTTTATCACTCTGGGAATATGGACCCAGGAATATCATGGGGTGTAGAAGGTGGAAGGTCTAGTTCTACAATTGCTTCTCCGCTGAACATGGGCTTTGGCAGGTAGATCCATACTCCCAGCCTGTTTCTATCTTTCCCTAGTGGAACAAGGCTCCAAAGAGATGGGGTTCCAGGATACACTGATGAGAGGTTATCTACCCAGGGGAATCAGGTTGGCATCATGGTAGCATCTGCAACTTGGTATCTGAAAAAGCATTAAGATATAAAGAAGAACAAATTGTTTAATAATCTGGAACCTAAAGGCAATAGCAGATGAGATTTGGGGTTTCCATTTTGGAAAAAGCTAGCAGGCCTATTTTAGACATATTCCAAGGGTCCCATAGCTTTACTAATTTTTGCCTGAGCCTGACAGCTAACATGCAGATGGGCCAAAGATATTATCTGGGGAGATAGTGTCAGGGTTGAAAATAGTACTAGAAAGCTGGATCAGGGAAGAGAGTAGTTCCAAAATCTAGGGAAAGTATATAAATACCATTAACTATAAACCCCACTGATTTGATCTGGGACCCAAATTCAGTGCAGGAACCTGTGTAACCTCTTCATCCCTGTATGTCTGCGCTTACATTCTGTGGTCATAGCTAGGAACATTCTAGGTTGTACCCTTGCCAGTCACCATCTTCCTCGAGTGATAGAGGATTTTGGTTCAACATCCCTTCCAAGAATGGGGCAGTCCCTATCATTGTTGATCCACATTGAGGGCAAGATCCTATAGGGGCCCACTGAGGGGATCCATTATGTTGTTCCTGGTGGAGATGACCAGTGACAGTGGAGAGAGGAATCTATTAGAGGTCTAGGCCCATCATGTCCCAGGATTCCCTAACTAGGGCCCTGGATGATGGGAGGTCTGGTAGTGACCAGAAGAGCCATCATTAAAGTATGCCAGTCTTTTGCCTTATTCAGTCCTTACTTTGTCTGACAAGGTTAGCTTTGGAGTGATTGAGGGAAGTGAATAGGAGGTAGGTGAATAGAGAATCTAGATCATAGTTGAAACTATTCAACTAAGTACTTTATAGTGTCTTTTTTAGGTCTTTATACTTTCTTGCTGTGCTTATTGGGTCACTGAAAACTATTGTGTACTTTTGCTTTAAGGAATATATTTTCCCCTAACTTATGAATACATGTGTACATGTGCTCTGTCTCTTGGGCTCTGGTCCATATCTAGGTGTTGGGGCTTTATTAGGAAGTGCACTACTCCAAATGGAATTAAGGAGTCCTATGAGCTAGGAACGGTCTCACTAGAGTACTGGAGCTGAAGGTTTGACATCGCAGACCTGTCACCTGTGGACACAGTCTGAAGTGAAAAATGTAGAGGTGATACTGGTTGCACTGATTAGGTTGAGATCAGCAGATGCAGTATCAATTGGTATGGGTTGAGAGAAGCCTGTTGAAAAAGGAGCCACGCCCCAGAGGTTCCAGGACTGGGAGATATATAAGTTTTATAAAGTATGGGGAGGGTTCCTGCTGCCTTAGGGTTTAATAAAGCAATAGATAGTTATTATTATAGCCAGGCTATTTGGAAATTTGGTTGACTTTGAAGGTCTCATTGTTAGGATTTTCTGTATCACCCAAGACTTCACCATGATTTATGTCATGTAATGCTATTTACATACAGCTCTATCTAATATAGTGACTCAGCTAGTTGCTTCTGATCTCTCTGGTCTAAGATTATAGTTGATTTAATATTTTGGAAAAAATGTCATTATTGAAAATATATTAACACTTTAGGGCAATAATTAAACTTCAATCATGTTATCAGTTTGAAGCCTTAAGGCTTAGATTAAAGGAATATATACTCAGAACTGGGGTCTATGCATCAAAAAGTTTGGGACATGCAATATATTTCCCTCCTCATATTGATTAAGTAGTGAAATATAAGACTATGAATTAATAGGTGTATTAACACCATTATGGCCAACAAAGGTCTGTGTCCCTATCCCCAACTCCCTATAGTGAAGCTGAAAATCTCTGGCACTCTATCTTCATTTTATCTCTCTGTCTCTCACCTTCTTCTCTTCCTCCTCCTCCTTCTATTACTCTCCTTTTTTCTAAAGTACTTATCATCTCTGGTTTGTGGTGGTGTGGGGGATTAAACCTGGGTCTTCCGAGCCTCAAGCTGTCTCTCACTTTCTATCAAAGAAATGGCCACCTGGAGCACTGGAATTGTGTAGGCACTAAATCCCAGCTATAACTCTGGTGGCAATGAATGAAAGAGAGAGAGAGAGGCAGAGGGGTTGGGGTGGGGGATCAGGAAGAGAGTGAAGGGGTAATGAGCTAAGGACAGTCCCTCTGAGGCAGTGACCTGTGAGCTGAGACCTGACCAGTGAGAAGCATTTGTGGAAAGGGAGGGAATTAGGGCAAGGCTGTGGAAGCTCCAAGGTGATGGATGAGCAGCTACTGAACCTTTAAAATAGCAAGGTTCCTAAGCTGAAGGTAAGCTGATAGACAAATGAGAACTGGAAAGGAAATAGACTCAAAGAAAGCGTCATAAAGGTACAGAGAAGCATAGAAAAAAAAAGGAGGCTGTGGACAGGGGGAGGGTTTATTTCTTCCTCTTCCCTGACATCCCAAGCAGAAGTTCGCATGGACGGCAAGACAGGACAAAGGAGGAGCTATTCGACATTTTTTTTATTCCAATCACAAGTTCTGTGGCAAATTAAGATTTAGCAAGCTTAGTTTTCATAATATTCCCCCTATAAATAGTGAAGAGACATTTGAAAGCTGATCGTGTCACTGAGCTAAGTATCATAAACCCATGAGTGAGAGAAAGAATAGTGTGGCAGTGGGCTCTTGAATACTGTTCATTTCCTCCTCCCTCTTCTTCTCTTCCCTATGTATCTTTAGAGGAGCGTGATATTACACTCAGAAAAATTATTGGGGAATTAATGGTTCACAGTCAATAGTAAATACAGTTGTTGGATCATATGTAAAATTTCTCAGTTTTCTGCAAAACACTCTAACCCCCCATGTAAAACTCCTCTACCATCATACACCCCCCATCCCCTACCACAAGAGTCCTTTACTTCACTGTAATACACCAAACCAAATTCTGCTTTGTTTCCCCTTCTGTTGTTATTCTCAATATCTCTCTATGATTTTTACTTTTATTCTTAATTGCCTGCTGGGGGCTTGCACCTACTCCTTTGGTTTTTATTTCTCTTTTAAATTGAGACTGATACAAGAGAGAGACAGTGGGGAAGAATGTAGGAAAAACACCACAGCACCACTCCACTGTTGAAGTATCTTCCCTCAGTGCTGTGCACAGTGCAGTCATGTGTTCAGTCTCCCTGGTGAGCTATCTACCAGCCCCAACACAAACATTTTTCAAACATCTTTACTCTTCACTTCTACCACAATGTATTATTATTCAATACTCACTAGTAAAAATATTCCTTTACTCTCTTTCTTCCTCTCTCTCTCTCTCTCTCTTTCTCATCTTCCTGGAGTATAGTTGTATAGTCACCAGAGTCCCAATGATAACCCTCGTGATAAAAAAAAATTAAATGATAATTAAAAAAAAAACTATACCATATGCTAAGGTGGAAATAAAAGTGGAATCTGTCTTGCTAGAAAACATGATCAGATTTTAGTTCAGAGAATGAATGTTCTTTCCATATTCATATTGTTTCCATTTAATTTATAAATCTACTAAATATACATTCACTTAGTACTTTATACATTTTTTATAAAGACAGAGAGAATAAAAGAGACCACAGTATGGATGCTTCCTTCAGTGCTGTGGAGGTATGTCTGAGCACATGGCAAAGCAGCACACTATCCAAATATTCTATTACGACCACCCATCTCATGATACTTATTAAATTCAATCTTTTCTTTATTATGCATGAACAGTTTAAGTTTAAAGTGTCAGTAGCCGGAAAGAGGACATCATTAAAAAGTTGAATGTGGGAGGAATTTTGAATATTGGCCTTGACACATCCTCTAAATCTAAAAAAAAAAAAAAGAAAAGAAAAGAAAAATGCAAATAAGCAAATTATCTATTCAGTACTTTCCTGGGAGTGGGTAACAAAACAAAGTTTAAATCCAATGATTTCTCCTCTTGAGACAGAGGAAAAAACTTTTGGGGTGTTTAATCCAATGATAACCTAACAGGGTGGGTGGAAGATAAAGGAATTAGTGACAAAGCGGGATTATGTGCACACTCTTAAAATGAGGCTTCACTAGAACAATCCATGGTAAAGTCATAATACAGGAATAGGTGACCAGGGAGAACAGAAGCAACTGGTGGTGTTACTTTATAAGATACAGATATACATAAGTAATGTCAAAGGACATAAATTATGGTGAGGTTATATGATACAGCAAATCCTAACAATGGGATTTTCAAAGTTAAACCTCCAAATAATTTGGCTATAACAATCACTATCTATTGGTTCTTTTTTTTTATTTATTTTTTATTTAAGAAAGGATAAATTAACAAAACCATAGAGTAGGAGGAGTACAATTCGACACAATTCCCACCACCCAATCTCCTTATACCATCCCTTCCCCTGATAGCTTTCCCATTCTCTTTTTTTTATTATTATCATTTTTTTTATTTCAGAAAGTATTAATTAACAAAACCATACGGTAGGAGGGGTACAATTCCACACAATTCCCACCACCCAATCCCCATAACCCACCCCCTCCCATGATAGCTTTCCCATTCTCTATCCCTCTGGTAGCATGGACCCAGGGTCATTGTGGGTTGCAGAAGGTAGAAGGTCTGGCTTCAGTAATTGTTTCCCGCTGAACATGGGTGTTGACTGGTTGGTCCATACTCCCAGTCTGCCTCTCTCTTTCCCTAGTAGGGTGGTTCTCTGGGGAAGCAGAGCTCCAGGACACATTGGTGGGGTCTTCAGTCCAGGTAAGCCTGGCCAGCTTCCTGATGACATCTGGAATCTGGTGACTGAAAAGAGAGTTAACATACAAAGCCAAACAAGTTGTTGAGCAATCATGGACCCAAAGCTTGGAATAGTGGAGAGGAAGTGTTAGGGGGATACTCACTGCAAACTCTAGTGTACTACTGCTTTCAGGTATATATTTTTCAGTAGTTTATGGATACGTGTGAAGATATGCTCTCTCTCACAGAAACTGGTGTATATCTAGGTTATGGGACTTTGTTAGAAAGTGAACCACCTGAGATGGAATTAGAGTATACTATGAAAGGAAAGGTCTCACCCGAGTAATGAAGCTGAAGGGTTGTCATTCCACACGTGTAGTCTCTGGACATAGTCTAAAGTGAAGCATGTTGAGGTGGCAATCGTTGTGTTGGTTAGGTTGTGATCGGCAGATGCAATATTATTTGATATGGATTGGGAGAGGCATACGGGAAAGTGGGCCCTATCTAATGGTTCCAGGACTGGGGGAAGTAGAGGCTCTATAGTGGAGATATGAGGTTCCTGCTGTCTTAGGGTTCAAAAAGACAATCGATAGTTAATGTTATCATCACATTATTTGGTAATTGGGTTAACTTTGAAAAGTCCTTTTCTTATGGTTTGCTGTACAGTACCCATATCTTGTATATAGCTGTGCTATTGGTTGCTTCTGATCTACTTTGTCTAGGCTTTTGAGAGAGCCGGCATATAATTACACTGTATATATTGAGAAAAGATTCAGTTTGTGTTTTGAAAAACTTCAAGACATACAAATAATTTTCCCCCTCTCGTATTAATTAACTAGTGATGTATATTACTACATTTTACTAGGAGTGTACATAGACACCATTCCCACCAACAAAAGACTGTGACCCATCCCTCCCACCCACTCCCACCCCCCAATGGCCCAGGAAGCTGCATGTCTACCCCTCACCTCAGGGTTATTACTTTGGTGCCCTACTTACAATTTGGTCAGGTCCTGCTTTTAGTTTCCCTTTCAGATATTCTTAATCAACTTCTGTTGATGAGTGGGATCATCCCATACTCATCTTTATCTTTCTGACTTAGCTCCCTTAACATAATTCCTTCTAGCTCTGTCCAAGATGGGTCAGAGAAGGTGGGTTCATTGTTCTTGATAGCTGCATAGTATTCCATTGTGCATATATACCACAGCTTTCTCAGCCACTCATCTGTTGTTGGGCACCTGGGTTGCTTCCAGGTTTAGCTATTATGAATTGTGCTGCTATGAACATAGGAGTACACACCAATTTTTGGTTGGGTGTTATGGAGTCCTTGGGGCATAACCCCAGGAGAGGAATTACTGGATCATATGGAAGGTCCATGTCTAGCCTTCTGAGAGTTTTCCAGACTGCTCTCCACAGAGGCTGGACCAATTTACATTCCCACCAGCAATGTAAAAGGGTTCCTCTGTCCCCACAACCTCTCCAGCATTTGTTGCTGCTGTCCTTTTTGATGTATGCCATTCTTACAGGAGTGAGGTGGTATCTCAATGTTGTCTTAATTTGCATTTCTCTGACAATCAGTGACCTAGAGCAGTTTTTCATATGTTTGTTAGCCTTTTGGATCTCCTCTGAGGTGAATGTTTTGTTCATATCCTCTGCCCATTTTTGGATGGGGTCATTTGCTTTTTTGGTGCTAAGTTAGCTGAGCTCTTTATATATTTTGGTGATTAGTTTCTTGTCTTATGTAAGGCATGTGAAGATTTCCCATTCTGTGAGGGGTCTCTCTGTTTGTTTAATATTTTCTTTGGATGTGCAGAAGCTTTTCAATTTGATGTAGTCCCATTGGTTTGTTTCCGCTTTAGTCTTCCTTGCAATTGGGTTTGATTCATCAAACATGTCCTTGAGGTGTAGGTGGGAAACTGTTTTACCAATGTTTTCCTCTAAGTATTTGATTGTTTCTGGTCTCACATCTAGGTCTTTGATCCATTTGGAGTTGATTTTTGTTTATGGTGAGATAAAGTGGTTCAATTTCATTCTTCTGCATGTTACAACCCAGTTTTCCCAGCACCATTTATTGAAGAGAGCCTTCCATTTAATGCTTTGGGCCCCCTTATCAAATTAGATGTCCGTAGGTGTGGGGATTTATTTCTGGGCTTTCAATTCTGTTCCACTAGTCTGTGTGCCTATTTTTGTTCCAGTACCAGACTGTTTTGATGATGATGGCTTTATAATATAGTCTAAGGTCTGGGAGTGTGATGCCTCCATTTCTGTTTCTTTAACTCAAGAAGGTTTTGGCAATTCTAGGTGTTTTCAGGTTCCAGAAAAATTATTGTAGTGTTTGTTCTATTCTCTTAAAGAAGCTTGGTGGAACTTTGATGAGTATTGCATTAAATTTGTATATGGCTCTGGGGAGAATATTCATTTTGATGATATTTATTCTTCCAATCCATGAGCATGGGATATCTTTCCATTTCTTGGTATCAGTTTCTATTTCCTTGAGTAGCGACTCATAGTTTTCAGTATATAAGTCTTTCACTTCTTTGGTCAACTTTATTCCTAGGTTGATTGATTTTGCTGAAACTGTAAATGGGAGTGATTTCTCAATATCTTCTTCTTCAGATTTAGTGTTTGCATAAAGAAATGCCACTGATTTTTGTACATTGGTTTTGTAGTCTGATACCTTGCTATATTGCCTAATAACTTCCAGTAGTTTTCTGCTGAATTATTTAGGTTTTTCTATGTATACTATCATATCATCTGCAAATAGTGAGAGCTTGACTTCTTCCCAGCAATCTGTATTCCTTTGATTTCTTTCTCTTGCCTGATTGCTATGGCAAGAACTTCCAATACTATGTTGAAGAGTAACGGGGACAGTGGACAGCCCTCTCTAGTCCCTGATCTGAGGGGGAATGCTTTCAGCTTCTGTCCATTGAGTATGATGTTGGCTGTAGGTTTGCTATATATAGACTCCACTATATTGAGGAATTTCCCATATATTCCCATTTTTTGTGGAGTTTTGAGTATGAATGGGTGTTGGATTTTGACAAAGGCTTTCTCTGCATCTATTGAAATAATCATGTGGTTTTGGCTTTGCTTTTATTGAAGTGAATGACATTGATTGACTTAAAGATGTTGAACCAACCTTGCATTCCTAGGATGAATCCCACTTGGTCGTGATGAAGAATCTTTTTGATATGTTGCTGTATCCGGTTGGCCAAGATCTTATTTAATATTTTGGCATCTATGTTCATCAGAGATATTGGTCTGTAGTTTTCCTTTTTGTTCTGTCCCTATCAGCTTTTGGTAAAAGGGTGATGTTGGCTTCATAGAAGGTGGAAGGGAGTATTCCTGTTTCTTCAATCTTATGGAAAAGCTTCAGAAGTATGGGTACTAACTGTTTCCTGAAAGTTTTGTAGAATTCGTTTGTGAAGCCATCTGGTCCAGGACTTTTGTTGTTGGGGATGTTCTTAATAATGATTTCAATTTCTTAATTTGTGATTGGTGCATTAAGATTTTGTAGTTCTTCTTGGTTCAGTTTTGGAAGGGCATATGCTTCTAGGAATTGTTCCATTTTTTCCAGATTCTCTAGCTTGGTAGCCTATAGTTCTTTATAGAAGTTTCGCAGGATTCTCTGGTTTTCTGTGGTGTCAGTTGTGATATCTCCTCCATCGTTTAAAATTCTATTAATTTGAGTCTTCTCTCTTTTTTGTTTGGTGAGTCTGGCTAGGGCTTTGTCAATTTTGTTTAATCTTTCCAAGAACCAACATTTGCTTCATTGATCTTTTGTATGTTTTTTTATTTTTGATGTTGTTTATTTCTGCTCTATCTTTAGTGATTTCTGTCCTTCTGGATGCTTTAGGGTTCCTTTGTTCCTCTTCCTCTAAGTCCTTGAGGTGTGCAGTAAGGTCGTTCATTTGAGCTTATTCTTGGTGTTTAATATGTGATTGTATGGCTATAAGTTTCCCTCCAGTACTGCTTTAGCTGTGTCCCAAATATTTTGATAGGTTGTGTCTTTATTTTCATTTCTTGCCAAGAACATTTGAATTTCCTGCCTGAGTGAATCTCTGACCCAGTGGTTCTTAAGGAGTATGTTGTTTAGTTTCCAAATTCTGTGACTTTTGATAATTGTCTGTTGTTAAATGTTAGTTTTACTCCACTGTGGTCTGAGAAGATACTTGAGATGATTTCAATGCTCTTGAATTTATTGATGCTGTCTTTGTGGCCTAAGATGTGGTCTATCCTTTAGTATGTGTTATGTGGATTTGAAAAGAAGGTGTATTCCAGTTTTTTGGGGTGGAGGAGTCTGAAAATGTCCAAGAGGTCTAGTGTGTCAATCTCTTCATTCAATTCTCTTGTATCTTCATTGCTTCTCTGCTTTGTTGATCTGTTTAAGTGTGAGAGTGGGGTATTGAAGTCTCCCACTATTATTGTATTACTATTGGTGTATTTTTGAAATTCTTTCAGTAAGTGCTTGACGTATTTAGATGGTCCCTCATTGGGTGCATAGATGTTAATGATTGTTAAGTCTTCTTGGCTGATTGATCCTCTAATCATTATGTAATGTCCTTGCCTATCTTTTATTTTATATTTGACTTAAAATCTATCGTGTCTGAGATGAGAATGGCTGTTCCTGCCCTTTTTTGTGGTCTGTTAGCCTGTATGATAGTTTTCCATCCTTTCACTTTAAGTCTGTGTTTATCTTGTTGCGACAGATGGGATTCTTGCATACAGCATATGGTTGGGTTATGTTTTCTGATCATCCCCCAACTCTGTGCCTTTTGATGGGTGAGTTTAAGCCATTGACATTTATTGATATTATGAATTTAATGTATTGTAGTTCCATTGTTAAAAAAAATTTTTTTTTTTGTTTGATCTGATATATTGCCAGTATTGTAGTGATGTTCTTGTTTATAAGAGGTCTTTTAGAACCTCTTTCAGGGACTACTTGGTGATTGTTGCCTCCTTTAACTGTTGTTTGTCTAAGAAGGTTTTGATCCCTCCATCTAGTTTGAATGAAAGTCTAGGAGGATATATATCCTTGGTTGAAACCCTTTTTCATTCAGGGCTCGATAGATATCTTGCCATTCTCTTAAGGCTTTTAGAGTTTGAGTGGAGAAATCTGCAGATAATCTTATGGGTTTTCCCTTGTATGTGACTTTTTGTTTCTCTCTTGCAGCCTTTAGGATCCTTTCTTTATCCTTACTTCTCATTGTGACTATGATGTGTCTTGGTGTCTTCAGGTCTGGGTTGATTCTGTTTGGTACTCTCTGGGCCTCTTGAATCTTGATGTCCTTTCTGTTATTCAGGTCTGAAAAGTTTTCTTCTATAATTTCCTCTAGAATGTTTGCTTCCCTTTCCTCTCTTTCTTCCTGTGCCAGGCCAATTACGCGAATGTTACTTCTTTTGAGATCATCCCATATGTATCTTTTGTTGTTTTCAGTGTCTCTCCATCTCTTTTTAAGCTCTTTCATCTCTTTCTTCGTTTTCTCTAACTCAACCTCTGTCTGACTAATTCTGTTTTCTGCTTCTGTTAGTCTGCTTTCCCTTGCCTCAGCTTCTTTCTTCATTACAGCTATTTCGGCTTTCAGTTCTCTAATTGCCTCAAGATAATCAGTATTTTCCTGGGGGGTCTCAACTCTTGTTTCCCTACTACTGCCATTCCTTTCCTCCAATGTTGTTTTCATTTCTGTTTATTAATAAGTTTATTATTGCTTGCATACTTATCTTATCTATGGTTACTTCTGGCTGATTTGTAGTTTCTTCTGGGCTCTTCTCTTCATTCATTGCAGTAGCAGTTTTATTTGTTTTTGATCTACCCATTTTTTTGATTTATGTGTTTCTTTTTTTATATGCTCTTTTGTTCCTCAGTTGTTGTGTCTTGCATACAAGCAACACTGTACTAAATACCTTTATGACAATTAAACTCACCAACCTCAGGAATTACAGTAGCAACTGAAGCAAGTATTGAAGCAGTTTAATCACTACAAGTTAGCCAAACAATTTCTCCAGTCCGTGAAAGAAAAGTAACCAAATCCCAGTGAAGAAGAAATAGAAAATAGAAAGGATAGCAAGAATAGACAGTTATGCAAGTCTATCCACTGTATATTCTAGGGGTAACAAGAGGGGAAAGGGAACTAGAGCAGAGATACACACGTAGAGAGTCCACTCTGTGTCAGAATTCTTCCCCAAAATAATTCCCAAATGTGTATCAATGAATTCAAAAAAGCACACTGTTTGGTGGTGTGGGGGCTGGGGCCTGTGGCTTTGGGAGCTGTAGGATTAAGGAAGAAAGGATGACAAGAATGAGAAAACGAATAAAAAAAGAAAGAGAGAGAGAAAAAAGAAAATGATAAGAAAAAGAACAGTCATGAAAGAGTGGTGAAAGGAAAGAGTTTATTTATTTATTTTTAATTGTTTAATTAGCTATGTGGGGTGAGGTGCGGGGGGTTGGCTACTTAGAAAGGAAAAAGGCCAGAGGTTTCAGAAGGGTATAGACTTAGAATGAATGATACTCCCTGGTGGGACAGAAATTTGGTAAAGACAGAAGCTCACAGGGGATTCTGCTAGAAGATGGTCCCCAGGAACTGCTTAGGGGCAGGGGGGGGGCGGGCGGTGTGATTAATAATTAAAAGGAAAAAAAATTTTGTTCCCTTTTTTTCTACTCTAGTTCTTAATCCAAATTAAGTTATAGTCACCTCCTTGGTGTCACCGCTAGGACCCCTTATTGACTGGCCTAGTAAAGGCAGAAAATCCTATCGTTTCCAGAAGATGTAATCAGAGCTCAAGCCACTAGCAGCTTCTCAGTCCACCATCTTCCGAGAACCAGCTTTCCCATTCTCTATCCCTCTGGGAACATGGAACCTGGATCGTGTGGGTTGCAGAAGGTGGAAGGTCTGGCTTCTGTAATTGCTTCCCCGCTGAACATGGACTTTGACTGGTCTGCTCATACTCCCAGTCTGCCTCTCTCTTTCCCTAGTAGGGTGGGTCTCTGGGGAAGCAGAGCTCCAGGGCACGTTGGTAGGGTCTTCAGTCCAGGGAAGCCTAGCTAGCATCCTGATGGCATCTGAAACCTGGTGGCTGAAAAGTGAATTAATATACAAAGCCAAAAAAATTATTGAGCAATCATGGACCCAAAGGTTGGAATAGTGGAGAGGAAGTGTTATGGGGTACTCACTGCATACTCTAGTGTACTTCTGCTTTCAGGTATATATTTTGCACTAGTTTATGGATACATGTGAACATATGCTCTATCTCACAGAACCTGGTCTCTATCTAGGTTTTGGGACTTTGTTAGAAAGTGAACCACCTGGGATGGAATTAGAGAATACTATGAAAGGGAAGGTCTCACCCGAGTAATGAAGCTGAAGGGTTGTCATTACACACATGAAGGCCCTGGACACAGTCTGAAGTGAAGCATGTTGAGGTGGCAATCGTTGTGTTGGTTAGGTTGTGATCGGAGGAAACAATATTATGTGATATGGATTGGGAGAGGCATGCGGGAAAGTGGGCCCTATCCTAAGGTTCCAGGACTGGGGGAAATATAGGCTCTATAGTGGAGATGTGAGGTTCCTGCTGTCTTAGGGTTCAAAAAGACAATCGATAGTTAATGTTATCATCACATTATTTGGTAATTGGGTTAACTTCGAAAACTCCTTTTGTTAAGGTTTGCTGTACAGTACCCAGTATCTTGTATATAGCTGTGCTATTGGTTGCTTCTGATCTACTTAGTCTAGGCTTTTGAGAGAGTCCACATATCAAATAAGCAGCCTTTATATTAGGAAGGTTCAGTCTGTGCTTTAAAAACTTCGAGACATAATATTAATTTTCCCCTTCTCATATTAATTAACTAGTGATTTATATGTCTACACTTTACTAGGAGTGTACATAAACACCATTCTCAACAACAAAAGACTGTGTCCAATCCCACCCACCTACACCCAACTCCCACCTGCACAGGAAGCTGCATGTCTGCCCCTCACCACAGGGTTTTTACTTTGGTGCACTACTTTGAATATAGTCAGATCCTGCTTTTAGTATCCCTTTCTGATCTTCTTTCTCAACTTCTGTTAATGAGTGGGATCATCCCATACTCATCTTTATCTTTCTGACTTAGCTCCCTTAACATAATTCCTTCTAGCTCTGTCCAAGATGGGTCAGAGAAGGTGGGTTCATTGTTCTTGATAGCTGTATAGTACTCCATTGCATATATATACCACAGCTTTCTCAGACACTCTTCTGTTGTTGGGCACCTGGGTTGCTTCCAGGTTTAAGCTGTTATGAATTGTGCTGCTATGAACATAGCAGTACACACCTCTTTTTGGTTGGTTGTTATGGAGTCCTTGGGGTATAACCCCAGGAGAGGAATTACTGGATCATATGGAAGGTCCATGTCTAGCCTTCTGAGAGTTTTCCAGACTGCTTTCCACAGAGTCTGGAACAATTTACATTCCCACCAGCAATGCAAAAGCGTTCCTCTATCCCCAAGCCTCTACAGCATTTGTTGCTGTTTGATGTATGCCATTCTTACAGGAGTAATTGGTATCTCAATGTTGTCTTAAAATGCATTTCTCTGACAATCAGTGACCTAAAGCAGTTTTTCATATGTTTGTTAGCCTTTTGGATCTCCTCTGTAGTGAATGTTTTGTTCATATCCTCTACCCATTTTTGGATGGGGTCATTTGCTTTTTTGTTGCTAAGATTGCTGAGCTCTTTATATATTTTGGTGATTAGTTTCTTGTCCGATGTATGGCATATGAAGATCTTCTCCCATTCCATTAGTGGTCTCTTTGTTTGTTTAATTGTTTCTTTGAATGTGCAGAAGCTTTTCAATTTGATGTAGTCCCATTGGTTTGTTTCTGCTTTAGTCTTTCTTGTAATTGGTTTATTTCATCAAAGATGTCCTAAAGGTATAGGTGGGAAAGTGTTTTACCAATGTTTTCCTCTAAGTATTTGATTGTTTCTGGTCTGACATCCAGGTCTTTGATCCATTTGGAGTTGAATTTTGTTTCTGGTGAAATAAAGTGGTTCAATTTCATTCTTCTGCATGTTACAACCCAGTTTTCCCAGCACCATTTATTGAAGAGAGCCTCCTACTTCCATTTAATGCTTTGGGCCCCATTATCAAAGATTAGATGCCCATAGGTGTGGCGATTTATTTCTGGGCTTTCAATTCTGTTCCACTGGTCTGTGTGCCTATTTTTGTTCCAGTACCATGCTGTTTTGATGATGATGGCTTTATAATATAGTTTGAGATCTGGAAGTGTTATGCCTCCATTTCTGTTTCTTTTCTTCAAGGTGGTTTTGGCAATTTTAGGTATTTTCTGGTTCCAGAAAAATTATTGTAGTGTTTGTTCTATTCTCTTAAAGAAGCTTAGTGGAACTTTGATGGGTATTGCATTAAATTTGTATATGGCTTGGGGAGAATATTCATTTTGATGATATTTTTTCTTCCAATCCATGAGCATGGGATATCTTAACATTTCTTGGTATCAGTTTCTATTTCCTTGAAGAGGGATTCATAGTTTTGAGTATACAAGTCTTTCACTTCTTGGATCAACTTTATTCCTAGGTATTTGATTGATTTTGCTGAAATCACTCCCATTTTGTAAATGGGAGTGATTTCTGGATGTCTTCTTCAGTTTTAGTGTTTGCATAAAAAAATGCCACTGATTTTTGTACATTGATTTTGTAGCCTGACACCTTCTTGTATTTTCTAATAAATTCCAGTAGTTTTCTGCTGGATTCTTTAGGCTTTTCTATGTATACTATCATATCATCTGCAAATAGTGAGAGTTTGACTTCTTCCCTTCCAATCTGTATTTCTTTGATTTCTTTCTCTTGCCTGATTGCTATTGCAAGAACTTCCAATACTATGTTGAAGAGTAATGGTGACAGTGGGCAGCCCTGTCTAGTCCCTGATCTGAGGAGAAATGCTTTCAACTTGTATCCATTGAGTGTGATGTTGGCTGTTGGTTTGCTATATATGGATTCCACTATCTTGAGGAATTTTCAATCTATTCCCATTTTTTGTAGAGTTTTGAGCATGAATGGGTGTTGGATTTTGTCAAAGGCGTTTTCTGCATCTATTGAGATAATCATGTGGTTTTTGGGTTTTCTTTTATTGATGTGGTGAATGACATTGATTGACTTACAGATGTTGAACCAACCTTGCATTCCTGGGATGAATCCCACTTGATCATGATGAACAATCTTTTTGATATGCTGCTGTTTCTGGTCCGCCAAGATCTTGTTTAATATTTTGGCATCTATGTTCATCAGATATATTGATCTGTAGTTTTCCTTTTTTGTTGTGTTTCTATCTGCTTTTGGTATCAAAGTGATGTTGGCTTCATACAAGGTGGAAGGGAGTGTCCCTGTTTCTTCAATCTTATGGAAAAGCTTTAGGAGTATGGGTATTAACTGTTTCCTGAAGGTTTTGTAGAATTCGTTTGTGAAGCCATCTGGTCCAGGACTTTTGTTCTTGGGGGAGGTTCTTAATAACAGTTTCAATTTCTTGGTCTGTTTTTGGTGCATTTATGATTTTTGGTTCTTCTTGGTTCAGTTTTGGAAGGGCATATGCTTCTATTAATTCTTCCATTTCTTCCAGATTTTCTAGCTTGGTGGCATATAGTTCTTTGTAGAAGTCTCGCATGATTTTCTGGATTTCTGTGTTGTCAGTTGTGCTATCTCCTCTATCATTTACAATTCTGTTAATTTGAGTCTTCTTCCTTTTTTGTTTAGTGAGTCTTGCTTGGGGTTTGTCAATCTTGTTTAACTTTTCAAAGAACCAACATTTGGCTTCATTGATCTTCTGTATGGTTCTCTTATTTTCGATGTTGTTTATTTGTGCTCTAATTTTAGTGATTTCTGTCCTTCTGGTTGCTTTAGGTTTCCTTTGTTCCTCTTCCTCTAAGTCCTTAAGGTGTGCAGTAAGGTTATTTGGGTTTTTTCTTATTGTTTAATATGTGATTGTATGGCTATGAGTTTTCCTCTCAGTACTGCTTTAGCTGTGTCCCAAATATTTTGATAGCTTTTGTCTTCATTTTCATTTGTTTCCAGGAACATTTGAATACCTGTTTGAGTGTCTTTCTGACCCAGTGGTTCTTAAGCAGTATGTTGTTTAGTTTCCAAATTCTGTGACTTTTAATAATTTTCTGTTTATTGTTAAATGTTAGTTTTACTCCACTGTGGTCTGAAAAGATACTTGGGATGATTTCAATGCTCTTGAATTTATTGATGCTGTCTTTGTGGCCTAACATGTGGTCTATCCTTGAGTATGTGTTGTGTGGATTTGAAAAGAATGTATATTCCAATTTTGGGGGGTGAAGAGCTCTGAAAATGTCCAAGAGGTCTAGTCTGTCCATCTCTTCATTTAATTCTCTTTTATCTTTGTTGATTCTGTGTTTTCTTGATCTAAGTGTGAGAGTGGGGTGTTAAAGTCTCCCACTATTATTGTATTACTATTGATGTATTTTTGAAGTTCTTTGAGAAAGTTTTTGATGTATTTAGATGGCCCCTCATTGGGTGCATAGATGTTAATAATTGTTATATCTTCTTGGCTGATTGACCATCTAATAATTATATAATGACCTTGCCTATCTTTTATTACTTTATTTAATTTAAAATCTATTGTGTCAGAGATGAGAATGGGTGTTCCTGCCTTTTTTTGTAGTCCATTAGCCTGCAGGATAGTTTTCCATCCTTTCACTCTATGTCTGTGTTTATCTTGTTGGGTCAAGTGGGTTTCTTGCACGCAGCATATGGTTGGGTTATGTTTTCTGATACATCCTCCCACTCTGTGCCTTTTGATGGGTGATTTTAAGCCATTGACATTTATTGATATTATGGATTTAATGTGTTGTAGTGCCGTTGTTCAACAATCTTTTATTTGATATGTTACAAGTATTATACTGATGTTCTTGTTTATAAGAGGTCTTTTAGAACCTCTTTCAGGGCTGATTTGGTGATAGTTGCTTCCTTTAACTGTTGTTTGTCTGAGAAGGTTTTGATGACTCCATCTAGTTTGAATGAAAGTCTAGCGGGATATATTACCCTTGGTTGAAACCCTTTTTCATTCAGGGTTCGATAGATATTTTGCCATCCTCTTTTGGCCTTTAGAGTTTGGGTACAGAAGTCTGCTGATAGACTTATAGGTTTTCCCCTGTATGTGATTTTTTGTTTTTCTCTCGAAGCCTTTAGGATCCTTTCTTTATCCTTACCTCTTCTCATTGTGACTATGATGTGTCTTGGTGTCTTCAGGTCTGGGTTTATTCTTTTTGGGACTCTTTGAGCCTCTTGGATCTTAATGTCCTTTCTGTTATTCAGGTCTGGGAAGCTTTCTTCTATAATTTCCTCTAGAATGCTTGCTTTCCCTTCCTCTCTTTCTTCCTCTGGCAGGCCGATTATAGGCTGTTACTTCTTTTGAGATCATCCCATATGTCTCTGTCGTTGTTTTCAGTGTCTCTCCATCTCTTTTTAAGCTCTTTCACCTCTTTCTTAGTTTTCTCTAGCTCATCCTCTGTGTGGCTAATTCTGTTTTCTGCTTCTGCTAGTCTGCTTTCCCTTCCTTCGGCTGCTTTCTTCATTACAGCTATTTCAGCTTTCAGTTGTCTAATTTCCTCAAGGTAGTTAGTATTTTCCTTGAGGGTCGAATCTGTTGTTTCCCTAATACTTCTATTCATTTCCTCCAAAGTTGTTTTCATTTCTGTGATGAATAAATTTATTATTGCTTGCATGCTTTACATATCTATGGTTACTTCTGGCTGATTTGTAGTTTCTTCTAGGTTCTTGTCTTCATTCATTGTATTAGCAGTTTTATTTGCTCTTGATTTACCCATTTTTAATGTGTTTTTTATTTTTACGTTCTGTTGTTCCTCAGTTGCTTTGTTTTATGTACAAGCCACACTATGCTAAAGACTTTATGACAAATGCAATCACCACTCTCAGAAATTACAATAGTAATTAAAGCAATGACTGAAGCAGTTTAACCAATACCAGTTATTCCCACAATGTCTCCAGTTCAAGAAAAAATAGCAACCAAATCTAAATGAAAAAGAAAGAGAAAGGAAAAAAGGGATAGCAGGAATAGACAATTATGCAAATCTACTGTCCACTGTAGATTCTCGGGGTAGCAAGAGGGGAAGGGGAATTAGAGCAGAAACACACACAAAGAGAGTCTGCTCTGAGTCAGACTTCTTCCCTGAAATAGTTCACAAATAAGTATCAGTGAATTCAGAAGGCAGAGGGAGGAGGAAGGGAGAAAGGAAAACAGAGGAAAAAAAGAGAGAAAAGAAGGAAACAGAGTGGGGAAAAAAGCAGTGAAAGGAGAGTTGTATATATATATATTTTTTTTAATTGGCTTGGAGGTGGGAGAAGGGCGATAGTGTATAGAGGAGTTATGAAAAGTGAGACAAGTTTCTCTCACAGTGGGTGATAATTCTTGTTGCCTAGCAATGGAAAGTATACTAAGAGTTAATTTTGGTCACCTGAGAGGCGGGGAAGGGATATGCGTGTATATATAATAGTATTTGTAAAATAGAACAGAGTAAAAAGCCCAAGCAGTGGGTCTGCAGCTTGGACAGCTCACAGTTAGCCTATGTACATTGAGTCTAGACAGCTGATTGAGAAAAAAAATACAATACAAAACAAAAGGGAAAAAAGAAAAAAAAAACTTTCAAGCAGTCTTTCCCAGGATGGGTGAGGCTTGCTTAATTAGCTAACTGTCACTTGAATGGGTCTAAGTCCCTCACTCAGAGGAACAACAGAAGTAGCTTAGAAATTTGGAAGCAGGTTTAATGGCACCCTGGTGGGCCAGGAATCTTGGTAAAGAAAGGAGCTCCATGGGGAGCCTGCTAGATGCAGCTCCCTACCCCTGGGGTCTGGTTATGGGGAGAGGGGGGCTGAGAGAAATAATCAAGAAATCTCCTTTCTTTTTGCTCTAATTTTTAACCCAAATTGAATTATAATCACCTCCCTGATCTACCTTTAGGATGCCTCCTTGCTTGTCCCGCTGAAGGACAGGATTTCAAGGCTTTCTAGCAGTCGATGTCAGAGACCACGGGTGCTGCTACTTTCCAGTAGCCATCTTCCTTAGAAACTTCTAAGGAGCTTGATTGCAACAATGAACCACAGTTATTAAAACTTAGAACAATTTAAAAAAGAAGAAGAAGAAAGAGACAGGCTGGGATTACGGGTTAGCCTGTCAACACCCATATTCAGTGGGGAAGCAATTACAGACCCAGACCTTCCACCTTCTGCACCCCATAATGACCCTGGGTCCATAATCCCAGAGGGATAAAGAATACAAAAGCTTTCAAGGGAAGGGATGGGATAGGGAGGTCTGGTGGTGCAATTGAACCCCTCTGATCCTATAGTCTTTTTCAGTGTTTCCACTTTATAAATAAAAAAAAAATTTTTTTTTAAAGAGTGAGTACTCCAGAAATAAAGAATAATTTTTGGCATTGTACAAAATGCATGAGTCCTTTATAGCCACACTCTTTTCTATTGGCATATAAGTATCCTGTGTATTGAGTCAGAGTATAGAATCATAGGAAATACCCAACTTAATTTCAGAAGTCTAACTTGATCAAACATGTTTAAATTCATTGTCCTAGAAAAGGATTTGAAAGCAGAATGGAACTGGGAAGAAAAATGCTAAATAAAATAATAGTAAATAAGCAATAGCTGGTTCAAAATATTCATACCAAGCAATATTCTAGATCATATTTCATAATGTCAAATTTTGGATCTTACAGTTATAAAACTATGAGCTTAAGAACACAGGCTTTTTCCTGGACCTTGCCCTCACTATAAAGCAGCAATGGTAGGGACTACCCCATTCTCCAAAGGGAGGCTAGGTCAACCTACTCTGCCACTTGAGGAAGACCGGTCCTGAAATGAGTGCAGCCTATAATGTTCCCAGCTATTACTATGGACTATGAGTTCAAACCTACAGGAATGCAGAGGTTACACAGGCTTCAGTGCTAACTATAAATATATATGGCCCCTAGGTCAGATCAATTGGGTAAACAGTTAATTATATTTGTAAATTTTCTTCAAGTTCAGGAGCTACTCTCTGCCCTAATCCAACTTTCTAGTCCTAGTCCCAACTCTGACTACATCTTCCCATACAATAGTTTTGTCCAGCCCCATGTTATCTATCAAACTTAAGCAAAAATTGCTAAAGTCATGGGCCCATAAGAACAAACCTAAAGCGCAAAGCACAAGGACCAGCCTAAGGATCCCAGTTCCAGCCCCTGGCTCCCCACCTGCAGGGGAGTCGCTTCACAAGCAGTGAAGTAGGTCTGCAGGCAGGTATCTGTCTTTCTCTCACCCTGTCTTCCCCTCCTATCTCCATTTCCCTCTGTCCTATCCAACAACAACATCAATAACAACAACTACTACTACTACAATAAAACAAGGACAACAAAAAGGAATAAATAAATAAATATTTTTTTAAAAAAGAACAAACCTAAAATAGACTTCCTAGCTTCTTTGAACCCTAAGGCCCCTATCTCATCTACTCTACTCCTACTTTTTTGTTCCTCTTTATTGTTTAATTGTATTGTTTTGTTTTGCTTTATATCTTATTGCCTTTCAGCCACCAAGTTGCAGATGCTACCATGATTCCATCTGGACTTGCCTGGGCAGACAACCTCACCAATATGTCCTAGAACCTGACTGCTCCAGAACTCTGCCCACTAGGGAAAGAAAGAAACAGATTGGGGGTATGAGTTGACCTGCCAATACCCATGTCTAGCAGAGAAGCAAATACAGAAGCCAGAATTTCTACCTTCTTCACCCCCAAAAAATATCCTTGTGTTCATCCCCCCCAGAGGGCTCTGAACTCCAACTATATCAGATCCTAGAGAGAATATAGGGGGGAAAAAGACATTCAAAAGTAACAATAAGTGTAGGTGTGACTTAGAGATGAAGAGAAGGCAGAACATAAAAAAAAGTAGACAAATACATATAAATTTGGATAGATGTAGAAATAATAGTCAACCCATATCTGTGACCTTGGGAGAAGCACTGCAGTTTCCAATAGAAGGAATGGGAACACAGAACTCAGATGGTGGGAACAGTATGGAACTTCTTCTTCTAGCGTTTGCCCTTCATCCGTAGCCAGTCAACAGCGTCAGGTTGAGCCTGATGTAAAGTTTCGAGACCTCCTTTGAATCTGGAGAGGTGGCAGTCGTTGACTATGTGGGTCATAGTCTGTCTGTAGCTGCAGGGGCAGTTCGGGTCGTCTCTGGCTCCCCAGCAATGGAACATAGCAGCGCACCGGCCATGGCCTATTCGATAGCGATTGAGGAGGGCCCAATCATAACGTGCTAGGTCAAAGCCGGGTTGACGCTTGCAGGGGTCTGTGATGAGGTGTTTGTTCTTTACTTCAGCTGACTGCCAACTCAGTTTCCAAGAGACTGGAACAGAGAAGTTCAGTGTAGGCATAGGGGACCAGATTGGGTGACGAGACGTCAAGCGTTGGACAGGGTAGGCGAAGATATCCGTGTATATTGGCAGGTCCGGTCGAGCGTAGACATGGGAAATGATCTTAGATGATACCGCATCCCGACAAATATCTGGAACTATACCCCTGTTATCTCATAATTTTGTAAATTAATATTAAATCATTAATTAAAAGAAAAAAGAACATGTTTTTAATTTCCTTTCTTTTAAGCTCTGGAAACATGTCAAGAGAGAATAACAGCCAAAGCATCAATGTTTCCTCCAGTTCAGTGAGAACTAGTCTCAAAGCTGAATACTGCAAATGGCAAGGGAGCATACTGCTCAAGAGAATCATTTCGATTGCCCAGATCCATGCATCTTTTACAACTTATTAACTGAAGAAGAATTTTTTTGCATTAGCTTCAAAATCTTTTCTGGAGATGTGTCAATTCTGACATTTTATAACAGCCTAGAGGGAGACCTTCTAACCTCCATCTGACAGTAGCTCTGTCAGCTCACAGTCAATTCCTTGACCACAGAAATGCCACACATGTGATGAAGCTGGGGAGTGAGAAATAGGACTCTGTTTAGTTAAAGGCCTTCCCTCTCCAACTGTTAAAGGTACATTTACTTCAACAGCAAGTAACTTACCTAAATTTCCAGGGAGATATTTTGGTTCATAAGAAGTAATTATATCTTCTATCTATTCAAATCTAAAGTAATATATACTATATACCAGTCAGTGGGCCACAAAACTGCATTACTTAGTTATTTCCTCAAGTTTTGAAGTCTTTTGACTACACGGATTTTATCTTAATAATTACTTTGATCCCATGTAATCGTCCAAGTTATTGGAATGTGTGTAACCTAGCAAAACTATTCTCTCCTAAGACTGAAATTATTTGATGAAGAAGAAAAGGAAAGGTCTAGCTTCAAAAGAAAATGTCAGTAGAAAAAAAAAATGACAAAAGTATTCTATCCTGAGGTTTCTCTTAGAAACAGGGTGAGATCGCATAATAGTTATGCAAAGAGATTCTTAATGCATGAAGCTCTCAAGTTTCAGCTTCAGTCCCCCAAGCCACCATAAACCAGAACTCATCAGCTCTGGTTATAAAAAAAAAAAATTTTTTTAATGGAAGAAGAAATGAAACAGAGAAATGAGACAGAGGAAGGAGAAAATAAAACAGTGAGAAAAGGAAGAAGAAATGAAACAGAGAGAAATGAAACAGAGAGGAAAAATGAAACAGACATTACAGCACCAAAGATATCTCCTGGTGTATTGGCATTGCTACATGGTGCCAGAAGTCTAACCCCAGGCAATACAGGGAAAACTTCGCAAATGGTGAAGCAGAGCTGTAGATGTCTCTCTCTTTCCCTCAATATCTCCCCTCCCCTCCCAATTACTCTCTCTGTCTCTATTCAATAATAAGTAAATAAAAAAATAAATAAACAAGAAGTTCTTCATCAGAAGCAACATGAAAGCTGACTGTAAAAAAATATATATGTCAGGGGAGGTAATATGGCGACGGCCTGAGAAGTCGCTAACAGCGAGTGCTCTGATAGCATCGTCGGCAAAGGTAGGATTTTCTGCCTTTAGCAGGCCAGTCAATAAGGGGGGGGGCACCAAAGAAGTTATTACAGTTTAATTTGGGTTAACAATTAGAGCAAAGGTGACACGGACTAGCGGGGCGCCAGAATTCCCAGGCGGCGCCAGGCAAGGCGAGTGCGCCGGGCATTGTCCTCCGCCCGCCCGGGAAGGCGGCTCCTCCGCCGGTTGCAGAGCGCGGCGGGCAGAGGACCCGGAGAGAGCACTTTAGCTCGGGGGCTGCCTCTTGGGAGTTGCCAGGGTCCACCGCGACCCTGAGGGTGGATCCAAAGACTTCTTGAGTATAGCTCTCATTGGATCAAAGGACTTGGAGCTAGTTTTCATTTTTGAGAAATCCTTTAAAAAAGTCTGGAGGGCGGGGTTTCCCGGAAAATGGCGCCCGGAGAAGCAGAAGCGGCCAGCCTTTGAGCTCCGGACACATCTCGTGTAAACAATAGGATTTTCTGCCTTTAGCAGGCCATCCAATAAGGGGCCATAACGGTCATACCAAGGATGTTTCTATAACTTAATTTGGGTTAAGAATCAGAGTAGGGGGAAAAAATTCTTTTTTCTTCCTTTTAATTTTCAAGCATACATCCTTCCCGCCGCCCACCCCCCCTCCCCCCATAAGCAGTGCCTGGGACCAGCTACTAGCAGGATACCCCATACCACCAAACAGGGTTTTTTTTTTTTTTTTTGTTAATTCACTGATACACATTTGGGAAGTTCCTCGCACTGCTCTTTAATTACAACTCTTCTTCCTATCTTCTCCCTTTTCTCTCTCTTATCTCTCTCAATCTCTCTCTCTCTTTTTTTTTTTTTTAATCTTGTCATACACTTCTTTCTTCTTTGACTTTCTGAATTTGTGAATTACTTTGGGGAAGAAATCTGACCCAGAGTGGACTCTCTATGTGTGTATCTCTGCTCTAGTTCCCTTTACACTCTTGTTACCCTTAGAATATACACTGGATAGTAAATTTGCATAACTGTCTATTCTTGCTATCCTCTCTTCCTTTTCTCTTTCTTCACTGGGATTTGGTTACTATTTTTTCACGGACTGGAGAAATTGTTTGGCTAACTGGTAACGATTAAACTCCTTCAATACTTACTTCAGTTGCTACGGTTATTCCGGAGGTTGGTGAGTGCAATTGTCATAAAGGTATTTAGTACAGTGTTACTTGTGCTCAAAACACAACAACTGAGGAACAACAGAACATTAAAAAAAAAAAAAAAAGAGAGAGAAACACATAAATTAAAAAAAAATGGGTAGATTAAAAACAAATAAAACTGCTACCCCAATGAATGAAGACAAGAGCCCAGAAGAAACCACAAATCAGTCAGAAGTAACCATAGATAAGAAAAGTATGCAAGCAATAATAAACTTATTAATCACAGAAATGAAAACAACATTGGAGGAAAGAAATGGCAGTATTAGGGAAACAACAGTTGAGACCCCCAAGGAAAATACTGATTATCTTGAGACAATTAGAGAACTGAAAGCTGAAATAGCTGTAATGAAGAAAGAAGCTGAGGCAAGGGAAAGCAGACTAACAGAAGCAGAAAACAGAATTAGTCAGACAGAGGATGAGTTAGAGAAAACTAAGAAAGAGGTGAAAGAGCTTAAAAAGAGATTGAGAGACACTGAAAACAACAACAGAGACATATGGGATGATCTCAAAAGAAGTAACATTCGTATAATTGGCCTGCCAGAGGAAGAAAGAGAGGAAGGGGAAGCAAACATCCTAGAGGAAATAATACAAGAAAATTTCCCAGACCTGAATAACAGAAAGGATATCAAGGTGCAAGAGGCCCAGAGAGTACCAAACAGAATCAACCCAGACCTGAAAACACCAAGACACATCATAGTCACAATGAGAAGAAGTAAGGATAAAGAAAGGATCCTAAAGGCTGCAAGAGAGAAACAAAAAGTCACATACAGGGGAAAACCCATAAGACTTTCTGCAGATTTTTCAACTCAAACTCTAAAAGCCAGAAGGGAGTGGCAAGATATCTATCGAGCCCTGAATGAAAAAGGGTTTCAACCAAGGATTATATATCCTGCTAGACTTTCATTCAAGCTAGATGGAGGGATCAAAACCTTCTTAGACAAACAACAGTTAAAGGAGGCAACTATCACCAAGCCGGCCCTGAAAGAGGTATTAAAAGACCTCTTATAAACAAGAACATCACTATAATACTTGTAATATATCAGAGCAAACAAATTGTTTTTTAGAACAATGGCACTACAATACATTAAATCCATAATATCAATAAATGTCAATGGCTTAAACTCACCCATCAAAAGGCACAGGGTGGGGGGATGGATCAGAAAACATAACCCAACCATATGCTGCTTGCAAGAATCCCATCTGTCACAACAAGATAAACACAGACTTAAAGTGAAAGGATGGAAAACTATCATACAGGCTAACGGTCCACAAAAAAGGGCAGGAACAGCCATTCTCATCTCAGACACGATAGATTTTAAATTAAATAAAGTAATAAAAGATAGGCAAGGACATTACATAATGATAAGAGGATCAATCAGCCAAGAAGACTTAACAATTATTAACATCTATGCACCCAACGAGGGACCATCTAAATACATTAAACACCTATTGAAAGAATTTCAAAAATACATCAATAGTAATACAATAATAGTGGGAGACTTCAATACCCCACTCTCACACTTAGACAGATCAACAAAGAAGAGAACCAATAAAGATATAAGAGAATTGAATGAAGAGATTGACAGACTAGACCTCTTGGACATTTTCAGACTCCTCCACCCCAAAAAACTGGAATACACCTTCTTTTCAAATCCACACAACACATACTCAAGGATAGACCACATGTTAGGTCACAAAGACAGCATCAATAAATTCAAGAGCATTGAAATCATCCCAAGTATCTTCTCAGACCACAGTGGAGTAAAACTAACTTTTAACAACAAACAGAAAATTATTAAAAGACATAGAATTTGGAAACTAAACAACATGCTCCTTAAGAACCACTGGGTCAGACACTCACTCAAACAGGAAATTCAAATGTTCCTGGAAACTAATGAAAATGAAGACACAACCTATCAAAATATTTGGGACACAGCTAAAGCAGTACTGAGAGGGAAACTTATAGCTATACAATCACATATTAAACACCAAGAAGAAGCCCAAATGAACGAACTTACTACACACCTCAAGGACTTAGAGGAAGAGGAACAAAGGAACCCTAAAGCAACCAGAAGGACAGAAATCACTAAAGTTAGAGCAGAAATAAACAACATCGAAAATAAAAGAACCATACAAAAGATCAATGAAGCCAAATGTTGGTTCTTTGAAAGATTAAACAAAATTGACAAACCCCTAGCCAGACTCACCAAACAAAAAAGAGAGAAGACTCAAATTAATAGAATTGTCAACGATACAGGAGATATCACAACTGACACCACAGAAATCCAGAGAATTCTGCGAAACTTCTATAAAGAACTATATGCCACCAAGCTAGAGAATCTGGAAGAAATGGAACAATTCCTAGAAACCTATGCACTTCCAAAACTGAACCAAGAAGAACTACAAAATCTAAATGCACCAATCACAGACAAAGAAATTGAAACCGTTATTAAGAATCTCCCCAACAACAAAAGTCCTGGACCAGATGGCTTCACAAACGAATTCTACAAAACTTTCAGGAAACAGTTAATACCCATACTTCTTAAGCTATTCCATAAGATTGAAGAAACAGGAATACTCCCTTCCACCTTTTATGAAGCCAACATCACCCTGATACCAAAAGCTGATAGGGACAGAACAAAAAAGGAAAACTACAGACCAATATCTCTGATGAACATAGATGCCAAAATATTAAACAAGATCTTGGCCAACCGGATACAGCAACACATCAAAAAGATTGTTCATCATGACCAAGTGGGATTCATCCCAGGAATGCAAGGCTGGTTCAACATCCGTAAATCAATCAATGTCATTCATCACATCAATAAAAGCAAAGCCAAAAACCATTTGATTATCTCAATAGATGCAGAGAAAGCCTTTGACAAAATCCAACACCCATTCATGCTCAAAACTCTACAAAAAATGGGAATAGATGGGAAATTCCTCAAGATAGTGGAGTCTATATATAGCAAACCTACAGCCAACATCATACTCAATGGAGAGAAGCTGAAAGCATTCCCCCTCAGATCAGGGACTAGACAGGGCTGCCCACTGTCACCGTTACTCTTCAACATAGTATTGGAAGTTCTTGCCATAGCAATCAGGCAAGAGAAAGAAATCAAAGGGATACAGATTGGAAGGGAAGAAGTCAAGCTCTCACTATTTGCAGATGATATGATAGTATACATAGAAAGACCTAAAGAATCCAGCAGAAAATTACTGGAAGTTGTTAGGCAATATAGCAAGGTATCAGGCTACAAAATCAATGTACAAAAATCAGTGGCATTTCTTTATGCAAACACTAAATCTGAAGAAGAAGACATCCAGAAATCACTCCCATTCACTGTTTCAGCAAAATCAATCAAATACCTAGGAATAAAGTTGACCAAAGAAGTGAAAGACTTGTATGCTGAAAACTATGAGTCGCTACTCAAGGAGATAGAAACTGATACCAAGAAATGGAAAGATATCCCATGCTCATGGATTGGAAGAATAAATATCATCAAAATGAACATTCTCCCCAGAGCCATATACAAATTTAATGCAATACCCATCAAAGTTCCACCAAGCTTCTTTAAGAGAATAGAACAAACACTACAATCATTTATCTGGAACCTGAAAACACCAAGAATTGCCAAAACCATCTTGAGGAAAAGAAACAGAAATGGAGGCATCACACTCCCAGACCTTAAACTATATTATAAAGCCATCATCATCAAAACAGCATGGTACTGGAACAAAAATAGGCACACAGACCAGTGGAACAGAATTGAAAGCCCAGAAGTAAATCCCAACACCTATGGGCATCTAATCTTTGATAAGGGGGCCCAAAGGATTAAATGGAAGAAGGAGGCTCTCTTCAATAAATGGTGCTGGGAAAACTGGGTTGAAACATGCAGAAGAATGAAATTGAACCACTTTATCTCACCAGAAACAAAAATCAACTCCAAATGGATCAAAGACCTAGATGTCAGACCAGAAACAATCAAATACTTAGAGGAAAACATTGGTAAAACACTTTCCCATCTACACCTCAAGGATATCTTTGATGAATCAAACCCAATTGCAAGGAAGACCAAAGTAGAAACAAACCAATGGGACTACATCAAATTGAAAAGCTTCTGCACATCCAAAGAAACAATTAAACAAACAGAGAGACCCCTCACAGAATGGGAGAAGATCTTCACACGCCAGACATCAGACAAGAAACTAATCACCAAAATATATAAAGAGCTCAGCAAACTTAGCCGCAAAAAAGCAAATGACCCCATCCAAAAATGGGCAGAGGAAATGAACAAAACACTCACCACAGAGGAGATCCAAAAGGCTAACAAACATATGAAAAACTGCTCTAGGTCACTGATTGTCAGAGAAATGCAAATTAAGACAACACTAAGATACCACCTCACTCCTGTAAGAATGGCATACATCAAAAAGGACAGCAGCAACAAATGCTGGAGAGGATGTGGGGACAGAGGAACCCTTTTACATTGCTGGTGGGAATGTAAATTGGTACAGCCTCTGTGGAGAGCAGTCTGGAAAACCCTCAGAAGGCTAGACATGGACCTTCCATATGACCCAATAATTCCTCTCCTGGGGTTATACCCCAAGGACTCCATAACACCCAACCAAAAAGAGGTGTGTACTCCTATGTTCATAGCAGCACAATTCATAATAGCTAAAACCTGGAAGCAACCCAGGTGCCCAACAACAGATGAATGGCTGAGAAAGCTGTGGTATATATACACAATGGAATACTATGCAGCTATCAAGAACAATGAACCCACCTTCTCTGACCCATCTTGGACAGAGCTAGAAGGAATTATGTTAAGTGAACTGAGTCAGAAAGTTAAAGATGAGTATGGGATGATCCCACTCATCAACAGAAGCTGACTTAGAAGATCTGAAAGGGAAACTAAAAGCAGGACCTGATCAAATTGTAAGTAGGGCACCAAAGAAAAAACCCAGTGGTGAGGGGTAGACATGTAGCTTTCTGGGCCAGTGGGGGGTGGGAATGGGCGGGAGGGATGGGTCACGGTCCTTTGGTGATGGGAATGGTGTTTATGTACACTCCTAGCAAAATGTAGACATATAAATCAGTAGTTAATTAATATGAGAGGGGGAAATCAATTGTATGTCTCAAAGGTTCTCAGGAGACAAACTGAATCTTTTTAATAGATAGGCTACGTATTTGATATGCGGACTCTCTCAAAAGCCTAGACCAAGTAGATTGGAGGCTTCCAATAGCACAGCTATATACAAGATACTGGGTACTGTACAGCAAACCATAACAAAGGGACTTTTCAAAGTTAACCCAATTAACAAATAATGTGATGATAATATTAACTATTGATTGTCTTTTTGAACCCTAAGACAGCAGGAACCTCACATCTTCACTATAGAGCCCCTACTTCCCCCAGTCCTGGCACCCATGGATAGGGCTCACTTTCCCGTATGCTTCTCCCAATCCATACCAAATAATATTGCATCCGCCGATCACAACCTAACCAAAGCAACGATTGCCATCTCAACATGCTTCACCTCAGAGTGTATCCAGAGACTTCACGTGTGGAATGACAACCCTTCAGCTTCATTACTCGGGTGAGACCTTTCCTTTTATAGTACACTCTAATTTCATCTCAGGTAGTTCACTTTCTAACAAAGTCCCATAACCTAGACATACACCAGTTTCTGTGAGAGAGAGCGTATGCGCACACGTATCCATAAACTACTGCAAAATATATACCTGAAAGCAGGATTACACTAGAGTTTGCAGTGAGTACCTCCCCAACACTTCCTCTCCACTATTCCAATCTTGGGATCCATGTTTGCTCAACAAATTGTTTGGCTTTGTATGTTAACTCTCTTTTCAATCACCAGGTTCCAGATGCCACCAGGATGCTGGCTAGGCTTCCCTGGATTGAAGACCCCACCAATGTGTCCTGGAGCTCAGCTTCCCCAGAGACACACCTTACTAGGGAAAGAGAGAGGCAGACTGGGAGTATGGACCGACCAGTCAACGCCCATGTTCAGCGGGGAAGCAATTACAGAAGCCAGACCCTCTACCTTCTGCAACCCTCAACGACCCTGGGTCCATGCTCCCAGAGGGCTAGAGAATGGGAAGGCTATCATGGGAGAGGGTGGGTTATGGGGATTGGGTGGTGGGAATTGTGTGGAGTTGTACCCCTCCTACCTTATGCTTTTGTTCACTAATCCTTTCTTAAATTAAAAATTTAAATTAAAAAAAAAATAAAAAAAAATAAATAAATAAAAAAAATAAATAAATAAAACCAAGATACTACTGAAAAAAAATATATATATATATATATGTCTCATCTTTAATGAAAACATTTTTCTCCATTATTGGTTTACTTGTGTAATGCACACTAGTTGGGGGAATAGTATGGAACTATTCCCCTGTTATCTCATAATTTTGTAAGTTAATATTAAATCACTAATTAAAAGAAAAAATAACACATGTTTTTTTATTTCCTATCTTTTAATTATTATATTTAAAAGTTCTTGAAATCATGACCATAGGTATCACAGAAAATGTCTAGAAATAAAGCATATAGGGAAAAATATAAACTATATTACTAGTGATTTAAACTTTTAATAAAATTATAAGGTTCCATAGGTATATTGTCACATCTACATAGGGTATGTGCATATTGCCACACCCTCCAAGAAAGTCATCTGACCCACTGTCCCTGATAAATACCATGGTGTTTCACAGTCTAAGAGACAGCTTGGTTACCTGGTGTTTTTTGGAAATTCGTATGGATTACTCATCTATTTTTCACATGTGAGCAAAAGTATCTGTTAGTCGTGATAGTTGTGATAGTTGACTTTTGCCTGTTTATTTAACTAACTTAACATAATCATCTCAAGTTCCAACCATTTGTCCTAACTGATAATATCTTATCTTTTTATTGCAAAGTCATATTCCACTGAATATGTATCTCATAGCTTCTTGATCTAGTTATCCATTGTTGAGCATTGTAATTGCTTCCATATTCTGGTTATAGAAAATAGTGAAGCTATGAACTTATGGGGTACATATCTTTTTGAAATGGTTTTTCTTTTATTTTACTAGTGACAATATTGATGTACAGAATTATAAGATAACAGGGTTATAATTCCAGACCATTCCCACCACCAGAGTTCTATAGCCCCATTCTCTCCATTAGAAGCTGCAGTAGTTCTCCCAAAGTTGGACATATGAGTTAACTATTATTTCTATAACTACCTCTTTATATTTGAATATTTGCCCCATTTTTTTCCTATAGTCCTGCCTTCTCTCCCTTTCTTTTTTTTTTTTTTTAATTTTTTATTTAAGAAAGGATTAGTGAACAAAAGCATAAGGTAGGAGGGGTACAACTCCACACAATTCCCAATACCCAATCCCCATAACCCACCCCCTCCCATGGTAGCTTTCCCATTCTCTATCCCTCTGGGAGCATGGACCCAGGGTCGTTGAGGGTTGCAGAAGGTAGAAGGTCTGGCTTCTGTAATTGCTTCCCCGCTGAACATGGGCGTTGACTGGTCGGTCCATACCCCCAGTCTGCCTCTCTCTTTCCCTAGTAGGGTGTGACTCTGGGGAAGCTGAGCTCCAGGACACATTGGTGGGGTGTTCAATCCAGGGAAGCCTAGCCAGCATCCCGGTGGCATCTGGAACCTGGTGATTGAAAAGAGAGTTAACATATGAAGCCAAACAATTTGTTGAGCAATCATGGATCCCAAGCTTGGAATAGTGGAGAGGAAGTGTTAGGGAGGTACTCACTGCAAACTCTAGTGTAGTCCTGCTTTCAGGTATATATTTTGCAGTAGTTTATGGATACGTGTGCACATAAGCTCTCTCTCACAGAAACTGGTGTATATCTAGGTTATGGGACTTTGTTGGAAAGTGAACTACCTGAGATGAAATTAGAGTGTACTATTAAAGGAAAGATCTCACCCGAGTAATGAAGCTGAAGGGTTGTCATTCCACACGTGAAGTCTCTGGATACATTCTGAGGTGAAGCATGTTGAGGTAGCAATCGTTGCTTTGGTTAGGTTGTGATCGGCAGATGCAATGTTATTTGGTTTGGATTGGGAGATGCATACGGGAAAGTGGGCCCTATCCAAGGGTTCCAGGACTGGGGGAAGTAGGGGCTCTATAGTGAAGATGTGAGGTTCCTGCTGTCTTAGGGTTCAAAAAGACAATCAATAGTTAATATTATCATCACATTATTTGTTAATTGGGTTAACTTTGAAAAGTCCCTTTGTTATGGTTTGCTGGACAGTACCCAGTATCTTGTATATAGCTGTGCTATTGGAAGCTTCTAATCTACTTGGTCTAGGCTTTTGAGAGAGTCCGCATATCAAATACATAGCCTATATATTTAAAAGATTCAGTTTGTCTTTTGAGAAACTTTGAGACATACAATTGATTTCCCCCTCTCATATTAATTAGCTCCTGATTTATATGTCTACATTTTGCTAGGAGTGTACATTTCTAAGTCATACCTACACCTATTACTACTTCCAAATGTCCATACTTTTTTCTTCTCTCTCTGAGTCCTGATGGAAGTGGAGTTCAGATTCCTCTGATCATCTTCATCAGTCATTTCTCCCACTCTGGGAGTATGGATCAAAATTCTTTATTGAGTGTGCAGAAGGTGTTAATTCTGGCTTGTGTAATTCTTTCTCTGCTAGACATGGGCATTGGCAGATCAATCCATACCCCCCCAGCCTGTTTCTATCCTTCTCTAATGGGGTAGGGCTCTAGAGAGGTTAGATTTAAGGACACATTGGTGAAGTCATCTTCCCAGGGAAGTCAGGATGAAATCTTGACAGCATTAGCAACTTGGTGGCTCAAAGACTGTAAGATATAAAACAGGACAAAATGATTAAAGAAAAGAAACCAAAAAGCTTGTTTTCCTGGGGCAATGGGGGTGAGGGTTGGGGGGTGAGATGGGACATAGTCTTTTGGTGGTAGGAATGGTGGAAATGGTATTTATGTACACTCCTATTTGTAGTCATATAAGTCAATATTTAATTAATATGAGGGGGAAACTTGATTGTACATCTCAAACTTTTTAAATCACAGACTGTCTTTTTAATACATAGACTGAGTCTTTGATATGTTGAATCTCTTAAAAACCTAGACTAGGGAGAACAGAAGCAACCGGTGTCATAGCTATATACAAATAATGTCAAAGGACATAAATTATGGTGATGTTGGGTATTATACAACAAATCCTAACAAAGGGATTTTTCAAAGTTAACCCAACTACCAAATAATGTGATTATAACAATAACTATCTATTGTCTTCTTGAACCCTAAGACAGCAGGAACCTCACATTTCCACTATAGAGCCTATATTTCCCCCAGTCCAGGAATCTTAGGGTGGGGCTCACTTCCCTGCATGAGTCTCTCAATTCATACCAAATATTATTGCATCTGCCGATCCCAACCTAATCAATGCAACAAGTACCACCACAGGATGCTTCACTTCAGGCTGTCCAGAGACTTCAGGTGTGGAATGACAACCCTTCAGCTTCATTACTCAGGTAAAACCTTTCCTTTCATAGTATTCTCTAATTCCATTACAAGCAGTTCACTTTCTAACAAAGCCCCAAAACCTTAGGGTGTGGCTCACTTCCCTGCATGCTTCTCTCAATTTAAATCAAATAGTATTGCATCCACGGATCACAACCCAATCAACGCAATGAGTGCCACCCCAGCATGCTTCACTTCAGACTGTGTCCAGAAACTTCAGGTGTGGAATGACAACCCTTCAGCTTCATCACTTGGATGAGCCCTTTCCTTTCATAGTATTCTCTAATTCCATTCCAGGTGTTCCACTCCCCAATAAAGTCCCCAAACCTAGATATAGTCCAGGTCCCTTGAGATAGAGCATATGTTCACACGTGCCCATAAACTAGGGAAAAATATATACCTGAAAGCAGAAGTACACAAGAGCCCCCGCAACACTTCATCTGCACTATTCCAGTCTTTAGGTCCATGGTTGTTCAACAATTTGTTTGGCTTTGTATGTTAACTCTTTTCAGCCACCAGGTTCTGGATGCCAGCAGGATGCCAACCAGACTTCCCTGGACAAATGACCCTACCGATGTGTCCTGGAGCTCTGCTTCCCCAGAGACCGACCCTACTAGGGAAAGAGAGAGGCAGACTGGGAGTATGGTTCTACCAGTCAACGCCCATGGTTCAGCAGAGAAGCAATTACAGAAGCCAGACCTTCTACCTTCTGCAACTCACAGTGACCCCTTGGGTCCATACTCCCAGAGGGATAGAGAATGGGAAATCTATCAGGGGAGGGGATGAGATATGGAGATCAGGTGGTGGGAATTGTGTGGAACTGTACGCTTCTCATCCTATGGTTTTGTTAATGTCTCCTTTCTTAAATAAAAATAAATAAATAAATAAAGTCCCAAAACCTAGATAAAGACCAGGTCCCGTGAGATAGAGCATATGTTCACATGTATCCATAAACTAGGGCAAAATATATACCTGAAAGAAAAATTACACAATAGTCTTCAGTGAGTCAGTATAAAGTTCCTAATGAAATAATATATAATTAGACTTAGATATCCTCTTCATCTGCTTCCTATTACAGTTCTCTCACTCACTCCAAAGCTAACCTTAGCAAAGTAAGGACTGCAAAAGCTGAATAAGGGCAAGAGACTGGCATACTTTCATGCTGACTCTTTAGTCACTATCAGGCCACTCCATCAGCTGGGGACCTATTCAGGGAGTCCTGAGATTCCCAAACAGACATGATGGCCTAGACCTCAAATAAATCCCTCTCTCCATTGTTACCAGTCAACTCTATCAGGAACAACAAAATAGACCCCTTTGTGGGCCCCACATAGGACCTTGCCCTCAAGTTGGATCAACAATGATAGAGAATGTTCCATCCTCCGAATGGAGGATGGACAACATACTTTATGTTACACTTGAGGAAATGGGTCGATATTGGGGCACCTTAGAATGTTCCTACCCATGACCACAGAATGTGAGCTCGGATCTATAGGGATGCAGAGGTGACATAGGCTCCTAAGCTGAATATGGGTCCCAGACAAAATTAAATTGATAGGGTTTACAGTCAACAATATTTATACCCCTTCACCATCTTAGGGAGCTACTCTATTCCCTGATCCAGCTTTCTGTCCCTTTTCCATACATGGCATCACCTCCCCAGACAATAACTTGAATCCACCTGCGTATCGGATTTCAGGCTCAGAGAAAAAAAAAAACTAGTATAGATACAGGCCCTTTGAAATATAACTAAAATATACCTACTAGCTATCTACAAAATGGAGGACCCCCTCAACACTTCATCTGCACTATTCCAGTATTTAGGTCCATGATTGTTCAACAATTTGTTTGGCTTTGTGTGTTAACTCTCTTTTCAGCCACCAGGTTCCAGATGCTATCATGATGCCAACCAAACTTCCCTGGACAGAAAACCCCACCAATGTGTCCTGGAGCTCCACTTCCACAGAGCCCCACCCCATTAGGGAAAGAGAGAGGTAGGCTGGGAGTATGGATCGACCTGTCAATGCCCATGTTCAGCGGGGAAGCAATTACAGAAACCAGACCTTCCACCTTCTGCATCCCACAATGACCTTGGGTCCATACTCCCAGAAGGATGAAGAATAGGAAAGCTATCAGGGGAGGAGATGCAATACAGAGATCTGATGGTGGGAATTGTGTGGAGTTGTACCCCTCTTATCCTATGGTTTTGTTAATGCCTCCTTTTTTAAATAAATAAAATAAACACAAGAATACATCTATGAACTGGAGTTACTGAAGCACAAAACAAACTATCACCTAACATGACCCCCACTAAAGAAAGACAAGTCTACTTTCTGAACTCAAGATCATCATGCTTAAGAAAACAGCATAGTCTCTTATTGAAAATGCCACAATTTAATGTGTTTGGTGAATTCATGAAGCCAAAGGGGACACAATAATATGTATGAGAAAAGATTACCTTTGCCACAAACAGATGTATAAAATCTATTTTAATGCATGTCTGGGCTTTTAAATACTGTACTGGCATTTAAAAAAAAAGTAGGAATAGAGCAGATGATAATAGAGTGAAAAGAAGAGATAAGTCTATATTAGGTATGTTCTGAGGGGTCTATGACTTTAGTGGGTTTTGCATGAGTTTGTTAGCTAATATGGAGTTGAACAAAAATATTGTCTAGGAATATGTACTCAGAGTTGAGAATAGGGCTAGAAAGTTGGGTTAGAATGGAGAGGTGCTGCCAAACTTGAAGGAAACATGGACATACAATTAACTATTTACCCCCATCAATCTGACCCAGGCTCATGTCAATTCACATTTAGCACAAAAGCCGGTGTAACCTCCAAGTTCCTGTCAGTCTGAGATCACAGTTCATGGCCATGACTGGTAACATTCTAGGCTGCATTCATTTCAGAACCAGTCATCCATGAGTGGCAGGGTAGGATGACCCAACCTCCCTCCACAGAGTGGGGCAGTCCTTACCTTTTTAGGGAGGACACATACTTTGAGTGGTCCACAAGGGAATTTATGCTGATGTTCTTGATTGAAGTTACCAGTGATGGTGGAGAAAGGAGTCTACTATAGGTCTATACCCATCATATCTGTGTGGGAATCCAAGGACTCCCTAGTAGGGCCCCAGATAATGGGGTGGTCTAGTATTCACCAAAAAGGCCATTATTAAGTGAGACAGTCTCTTGCCTTTATCTTGCCCTTATCCATCTTTTTTACTCCTTTCTTTATATGACAAATTTAAATTATATTCAAGTTGTTAAAGTTATGAGTGACATTTGATGTATCTAAACCACTATCTTAAGGAATTTTCCATCTCTTCCCAAGTATTTGATAATTTATAGTCTAATATCCAAGTCTTTGATTCATTTGAAGTGCTGAATAATTCCTCTACTTTTAAACCTCTTCCAAAATATGGAAGACACAGGAATACTCTTTTACAACTTTTATGAAGCCAACATCATTCAGAGACACAAAAAAATAACACTACCAAACAATATCTCTGATGAACATAGATGCTAAAATATTGAACATGAAAAAACTGACATGAAAGACTTTAAAATAAATAAGATTTTAAAATATAGGAATGGACACTACTTAATGCTCAGTGGATCAGTCAATCAAGAGGACTTACAATTATTAACATCTATGTACCCAATAAGAAGCCATCTAAATACATCAAACATCTTCTGAAAGAGCTACAGCAATATATTAACAGCAACACAGTCATAGTAGGGGGACTTAAATGCCCCACTCTCTCAACTTAACAAATCATCCAGGCAGACTCTCAATAAAGAAATGAGGGAGCTAAATGAAGAGATAAATAAACTAGAAATATTGGACATTTTCAGAGTCATTTATCCCAAGAAACTGGATTTTACTCAAGTCCACATGAGTCATTTTCAAGGATAGACCATATGTTAGACCACAAAGAGAGAATCAGCAAATTCAAGAGCATCAAAATCATCCCAAGCAACTTCTCAGAACACAGTGGAATTAAACTAACACTTAACAAGCAATAAAAGATTAGTAAGAGTCCCAAAATGTGGAATTTCAAGAGTAACTACTAAAAAACTACTGGTCAAAGAGGAAATAAAGGAATAAATCAATATGTTTCGAGAGTTAAATGAGAATGAAGACAGAAGCTATGAAAATATTTGGGATACATTTAAAGCAGTACTGAGAGGGAAGTTCATAGCAATACAAACACACACTACGAAACAAGAAAAAGCACAAATAAACAACCTGATTGCACATCTTAAAGACCTAGAAGAGGGGGGTTCCCAGAAGATGGCAGACTGAGAAGCTGCTAGTGGCTTGAGCTCAGACCACAGCTTCTGGAAACGGTAGGATTTTCTGCCTTTAGTAGGCCAGTCAATAAGGGGTCCTAGCAGTGACACCAAGGAGGTGACTATAACTTAATTTGGGTTAAGAAATAGAGTAGAAAAAAGGGGGAAAAATTCTTTACTTTTAATCATTAAGAATACCCCCTCCCCCTTCCCCCCCCCATAACCAGTCCCTGGGGACCAGCTCCTAGCAGGCTCCCCTGCTGAGCTTCTGTCTTTACCAAATTCCTGTCCCACCAGGGAGTATCATTCATTCTAAGTCTGTACCCTTCTGAAACCTCTGGCCTTTGTTCTTTCTAAGTAGCCAACCCCCCCCACCTCACCCCGCATAGCTAATTAAATAATTAAAAATAAATAAATAAATAAACTCTTTCCTTTCACCACTCTTTCATGACTGTTCTTTTTCTTATCTTTTTCTTTTTTCTCTCTCACTTTTTTTTCTTTTTCTCATTCTTGTCATCCTTTCTTCCTTAATCCTACAGCTTCCAAAGCCACAGGCCCCAGCCCCCACACCAACAAACAGTGTGCTTTTTTGAATTCACTGATACACATTTGGGAATTATTTTGGGGAAGAATTGTGACTTAGTGTGGACTCTCACTGCGAGTGGCTCTGCTCAACTTCCCTTCCTCCTTTAGCCACCCCTAGAATATACAGTGGATAGTAGATTTGCATTACTGTCTATTTCAGCTATCCTTCTCTAGTCCTGAGGGGTTTTTTTTCTCATTCTTAACTATCAGCTGCCTCTGATAATGAGGTTTGAGGTAATCTGGAACAGGTTTTTTTTTCCCTGCTCTATTTAATTATTAATATTATATAAAGGCATATATCTTCCCCCCCTTTAGGTTGATCAGAATTAACTCTTAGGGTATCTTTCATTGCTAGGGTAGTGGGCATCTTATCTACTGTGGGAGGAACTTTTCTCCTTACTCCTACCTTCTCTAGAGACTCTCCCCTCCCTTCTCCTCCTAGCTAATTAAAAAATCAAATTAAATTAAATTTTAAAAAAGTAATCAAAAAAAACCTTTCCTTTTACTGCTCTTTAATTACAGCTATTTTTCTTATCTTTTAACTTTTCTCTCACTTGTCTCTTTTTTCTTTTTTTTCTTTTTCTTCTTTTTTTTTATCTTGTCATGCACTTCTTCCTTCTTCTTTACCTTTTTGAATTTGCGAATTATTTTGGGGAGGAAATCTGACTCAGAGTGGACTCTCTATGTGTGTATCTCTGCTCTAGTTCCCTTTCCCCTCTTGATACCCCTAGAATATACAGTGGATAGTAGATTTGCATAACTGTCTATTCTTGCTATCCCTTCTTTCTTTTCTATTTCTTCTTCACTGGGATTTGGTTACTATTTTTTCATAGACTGGAGAAATTGTTTGGCTAACTGGTAGTGATTAAACTGCTTCAATAGTTGCTTCAGATGCTACTGTAATTCCTGAGGTTGGTGAGTGCAATTGTCATAAAGGTATTTAGTAAAGTGTTGCTTGTGCTCAAGACACAACAACTGAGGAACAACAGAGCATATAAAAAAAAGAAACATAAATCAAAAAATGGGTAGATCAAAAACAAATAAAACTGCTACTCCAATGAATGAAGGCAAGATCCCAGAAGAAACTGCAAATCAGCCAGAAGTAACCATAGATAAGAAAATTATGCAAGCAATAATAAACATATTAATAAACAGAAATGAAAACCACATTGGAGGAAAGGAATGGCAGTAGTAGGAAAACAACAGTTGAGACCCCCAAGGAAAATACTGATTATCTTGAGGCAATTAGAGTACTGAAAGCTGAAATAACTATAATGAAGAAAGAAGCTGAGTGAAGGGAAATGAGACTAACAGAAGCAAAAACAGAATTAGCCAGACAGAGGATGAGCTAGAGAAAACGAAGAAAGAGCTGAAAGAGCTTAAAAAGAGACTGAGAGACACTGAAAACAACAACAGAGACGTACGGGATGATCTCCAAAGAAGTAACATTCGTATAATTGGCCTGCCAGAGGAAGAGAGGAAGGGGAAGCAAACATTCTAGAGGAAATAATAGAAGAAAACTTCCCAGATCTGAATAACAGAAAAGACATCAAGATTCAAGAGGCCCAGGGAGTACCAAACAGAATCAACCCAGACCTGAAGACACCAAGACACATCATAGTCACAATGAGAAGAAGTAAGAATAAAGAAAGGATCCAAAAGGCTGCAAGAGAGAAATAAAAAGTCACATACAAGGGAAAAACCATAAGATTATCTGCAGATTTCTCCACTCAAACTCTAAAAGCCTTAAGAGAATGGCAAGATATCTATCGAGCCCTGAATGAAAAAGGGTATCAACCAAGGATAATATATCCTGCTAGATTTTCATTCAAACTAGATGGAGGGATCAAAACCTTCTTAGACAAACAACAGTTAAAGGAAGCAACCATCACCAAACCGGCCCTGAAAGAGGTTCTAAAAGACCTCTTATACACAAGAACATCACTATAATACTTGCAATATATCAGAGCAAACAAAAAAAATTTTTTTTCAACAATGGCACTACAATACATTAAATCCATAATATCAGTAAATGTCAAAGGCATAAACTCACCCATCAAAAGGCACAGAGTTGGGGGATGGATCAGAAAACATAATCCAACCATATGCTGCTTGCAAGAATCCCATCTGTCACAACAAGATAAACACAGACTTAATTTGAAAAGATGGAGAACTATCATACAGGCTAACAGACCACAAAAAAGGGCAGGAACAGCTATTCTCATCTCAGACACGATAGATTTTAAATTAAATAAAGTAATAAAACATAGGCAAGGACATTACATAATGATTAGAGGATCAATCAGCCAAGAACTTAACAATCATTAACATCTATGCACCCAATGAGGGACCATCTAAAAACGTCAAGCACTTACTGAAATAATTTCAAAAATACATCAACAGTAATACAATAATAGGGGGAGACTTCAATACCCCACTCTCACACTTAGACAGATCAACGAAGCAGAGAACCAATAAAGATACAAGAGAATTGAATGAAGAGATTGACAGACTAGACCTCTTGGACATTTTCAGAGTCCTTCACCCAAAAAAACTGGAATACACCTTCTTTTCAAATCCACATAACACATACTCAAGGATAGACCACATCTTGGGCCACAAAGACAACATCAATAAATTCAAGAACAATGAAATCATCCCAAGTATCTTCTCAGGTCACAGTGGAGTAAAACTAACATTTAACAACAAACAGACAATTATTAAAAGTGACAGAATTTGGAAACTAAACAACATAGTCCTTAAGAACCACTGGGTCAGAGATTCACTCAAGCAGGAAATTCAAATGTGCCTGGAAACTAATGAAATGAAGACACAACCTAACAAAATATCTGGGACATAGCTAAAGCAGTACTGAGAGGGAAACTTATAGCCATACAGTCACATATTAAACACCAAGAAGAAGCTCAAATGAATGACCTTACTGCACACCTCAAGGACTTAGAGGAAGAGGAACAAAGGAACCCTAAAGCATCCAGAAGGACAGAAGTCACTAAAGTTAGAGCAGAAATAAACAACATCGAAAATAAAAGAACCATACAAAAGATCAATAAAATCAAATGTTGGTTCTTTGAAAGATTAACAAAATTGACAAACCCCTAGCCAGACTCACCAAACATAAAAGAGAGAAGACTCAAATTAATAGAATTGTAAACGATGGAGGAGATATCACAACTGACACCACAGAAATCCAGAGAATCCTGCGAAATTCTATGAAGAACTATACACGACCAAGCTAGAGAATCTGGAAGAAATGGAACAATTCCAAGAAACCTATGCCCTTCCAAAATTGAACCAAGAAGAACTACAAAATCTAAATGCACCAATCACAGACAAAGAAATTGAAACCGTTATTAAGAATCTCCCCAACAACAAAAGTCCTGGACCAGATGGCTTCACAAACGAATTCTACAAAACTTTCAGGAAACAGTTAATACCCATACTTCTTAAACTATTCCATAAGATTGAAGAAACAGGAATACTCCTTTCCACCTTCTATGAAGCCGACATCACCCTGATACCAAAAGGTGATAGGGACAGAACAAAAAAGGAAAACTACAGACCAATATCTCTGATGAACATGGATGCCAAAATATTAAACAAGATCTAGGCCAACCCAATACAGCAACATATCAAAAAGATTGTTCATCACGACCAAGTGGGATTCATCCCAGGAATGCAAGGCTGGTTCAACATCCATAAGGCAATTAATGTCATTCACCACATCAATAAAAGCAAAGCCAAAAACCACATGATTATCTCAATAGATGCAGAGAAAGCCTTTGACAAAATCCAACACCCGTTCATGGTCAAAACTCTACATAAAATGGGAATATATGGGAAATTCCTCAAGATAGTGGAGTCTATATATAGCAAACCTACAGCCAACATCATACTCAATGGACAGAAGCTGAAAGCATTCCCCCTCAGATCGGGGACTAGAGAGGGCTGTCCACTGTCCGCGTTACTCTTCAACATAGTATTAGAAGTTCTTGCCATAGCAATCAGGCAAGAGAAAGAAATCAAAGGAATACAGATTGGAAGGGAAGAAGTCAAGCTCTCACTATTTGCAGATGATATGATAGTATACATAGAAAGACCTAAAGAATCCAGCAGAAAATTACTGGAAGTTATTAGGCAATATAGCAAGGTATCAGGCTACAAAATCAATGTACAAAAATCAGTGGCATTTCTTTATGCAAACACTAAATCTGAAGAAGACATCCAGAAATCACTCCCATTTACTGTTTCAGCAAAATCAATCAAATACCTAGGAATAAAGTTGACCAAAGATGTGAAAGACTTCTATGCTGAAAACTATGAGTCGCTACTCAAGGAAATAGAAACTGATACCAAGAAATGGAAAGATATCCCATGCTCATGGATTGCAAGAATAAATATCATCAAAATGAATATTCTCCCCAGAGCCATATACAAATTTAATGCAATACCCATGAAAGTTCCACCAAGCTTCTTTAAGAGAATAGAACAACCACTACAATAATTTATCTGGAACATGAAAACACCTAGAATTGCCAAAACCATCTTGAGGAAAAGAAACAGAAATGGCGGCATCACACTCCCAGATCTCAAACTATATTATAAAGCCATCATCATCAAAACAGCATGGTACTGGAACAAAAATAGGCACACAGACCAGTGGAACAGAATTGAAAGCCCAGAAATAAATCCCCACACCTATGGGCATCTAATCTTTAATAAGGGGGCCTAAAGGATTAAATGGAAAAAGGAGGCTCTCTTCAATAAATGGTGCTGGGAAAACTGGGTTGTAACATGCGGAAGAATGAAATTGAACCACTTTATCTCACCAGAAACAAAAATCAACTCCAAATGGACCAAAGACCTAGATGGCAGACCATAAACAATCAAATACTTAGAGGAAAACATTGGTAAAACAGTTTCCCACCTACACCTCAAGGACATCTTTGATGAATCAAACCCAATTGCAAGGAAGACCAAAGCAGAAACAAACCAATGGAACTACATCAAATTGAAAAGCTTCTGCACATCCAAAGAAACTATTAAACAAACAGAGAGACCCCTCACAGAATGGGAGAAGATCTTCACATGCCTTACATAAGACAAGAAACTAATCACCAAAATATATAAAGAGCTCAGCTAACTTAGCACCAAAAAAGCAAATGACCCCATCCAAAAATGGGCAGAGGATATGAACAAAACATTCACCTCAGAGGAGATCCAAAAGGCTAACAAACATATGAAAAACTGCTCTTGGTCACTGATTGTCAGAGAAATGCAAATTAAGACAACACTAAGATACCACCTCACTCCTGTAAGAGTGGCATACGTCAAAAAGGACAGCAGCAACAAATGCTGGAGAGGTTGTGGGGACAGAGGAACCCTTTTACATTGCTGGAGGAATGTAAATTGGTACAGCCTCTGTGGAGAGCAGTCTGGAAAACTCTCAGAAGGCTAGACATGGACCTTCCATATGATCCAGTAATTCCTCTCCTGGGGTTATACCCCAAGGACTCCATAACAACCAACCAAAAAGAGGTGTGTACTCCTATGTTCATAGCAGCGCAATTGATAATAGCTAAAACCTGGAAGCAACCCAGGTGCCCAACACCAGATGAGTGGCTGAGAAAGCTGTGGTATATAAACACAATGGAATACTATGCAGCTATCAAGAACAATGAACCCACATTCTCTGACCCATCTTGGACAGAGCTAGAAGAAATTATGTTAAGTGAGCTAAGTGAGAAAGATAAAGATGAGTATGGGATGATACCACTCATCAACAGAAGTTGATTAAGAATATCTGAAAGGGAAACTAAAAGCAGGACCTGATCAAATTGTAAGTAGGGCACCAAAGTAAAAACCCTGTGGTGAGGGGTAGACATGCAGCTTCCTGGGACAGTGGGGAGTGGGAGTGGGTGGGAGGGATGGGTCACAGTCTTTTGGTGGTGGGAATGGTGTTTATGTACACACCTAGCAAAATGTAGACATATAAATCAGTAGTTAATTAATATGAGAGGGGGAAAATCAGTTGTATGTCTCAAAGGTTCTCAGGAGACAAACTGAATCTTTTTAATAGATAGGCTACGTATTTGATATGCGGACTCTCTCAAAAGCCTAGACCAAGTAGATTAGAAGCATCCAATAGCACAGCTATATACAAGATACTGGATACTGTACAGCAAACCATAACAAAAGGACTTTTCAAAGTTAACCCAATTAACAAATAATGTGATGATAACATTAACTATCGATTTGTCTTTTTGAACCCTAAGACAGCAGGAACCTCACATCTCCACTATAGAGCCCCTACTTCCCCCAGTCCTGGAACCCTTGGATAGGGCCCACTTTCCCGTATGTGTCTCCCAATCCATACCAAATAATATTGCATCCGCTGATCACAGCCTAACCCACATGCTTCACCTCAGACTGTGTCCAGAGACTTCACGTGTGGAATGACAACCCTTCAGCTTCATTATTCGGGTGAGACCTTTCCTTTTATAGTACACTCTAATTTCATCTCAGGTGGTTCATTTTCTAACAAAGTCCCATAACCTAGATATACACCAGTTTCTGTGAGAGAGAGCTTATGTTCACACGTATCCATAAACTACTGCAAAATATATACCTGAAAGCAGAAGTACACTAGAATTGGCAGTGAGTACCTCCCTAACACTTCCTCTCCACTATTCCAAGTTTTGGATCCATGATTGCTCAACAATTTGTTTGGCTTCGTATGTTAACTCTCTTTTCAATCACCAGGTTCCAGATGCCACCAGGATGCTGGCCAGGCTTCCCTGGATTGAACACCCCACTAATGTGTCCTGGAGCTCAGCTTCCCCAGAGACACACCCTACTAGGGAAAGAGAGAGGCAGACTGTGAGTATGGACCGACCAGTCAACGCCCATGTTCAGTGGGGAAGCAATTACAGAAGCCAGACCTTCTACCTTCTGCAACCCTCAATGACCCTGGGTCCATGCTCCCAGAGGGCTAGAGAATGGGAAAGCTATCAGGGGAGAGGGTGGGTTATGGAGATTGGGTTGTGGGAATTGTGTGGAGTTGTACCCCTCCTACCTTATGGTTTTGTTCGTTAATCCTTTCTTAAATAAAAAAGAAAAAAGAAAAAAGAAGTAAAAAAAAAAAAGAAAACTGATAAATGTTACACATGCACTAACTACTATATTTATGTTTACTATATTTACTACTATATTTACTGTAAAGTATTAATCCCCCCAATAATAAATAAATAAATTCTCACTGTTGAAAATCCCACTGCAAACACCCTTCATAAAATACTGCATTTGCTGTTTGAATCTTTTCAGCTCCATCTTCTCCCTTAGGATGAAGTCTATTAAAAGGTTCACAGGCTGACCTCTTACAAAGACAGCAATTACTAGGGAAGTAGCTCTCTGTAACAATCCGGTCTTTACACATTGCTAAGAAGTGTCATTTTCTCCAGGAAGAAAAAGATATCCTGTCATCTAGCATGAACTTCTTATCTGAGAAGTGACTTAGCAGGCGAGCTGTTTTTTTAAGTTCTCTCATAGTCACTGGCCTCATGCAAATTACTAAATGATCTTTTTTAATTACAGATGGATGGAAAAAAAAAGATATAATCTTGCTTCATTTTCCCATAACGATAGGTATATAAGATACTCTAGAACAGGGCTACTGCAGCTCAGTTTCTATTCATATTAAAATTATTTGAGTGTGTTCTGAATGTAGCATTTTCACATAAATCCGTAGGCTAAGCACCTACTGATATAGCCTTGTTCAATCATATATCTCAAAGTAAAATAAATCATATATCTCAAAGTGCTTAATAGCCCTTGGTGATCAGACTAAACCTGGAAATCTAGTAGAAATCCCTAAAGAAGGCAGACCCCATAAATCTAATCCTGGATTGGATACAACAAATGATACTCAACACCTTAACAACTGGGAGAAAGCCCAAGCTCATTTAAGACTTTCAAGGAAAGGAATACAAAAGCTGGATAAGGGCAAGAGACTAATGATGGCCTTAATAATGGCCTTTTTTGGTCACTACCTTAATGATGGCCTTTTTTGGTCACTACCAGGTCACCCCATCATCTGGGGCCCTTATCAGGGAATCCTTGGATCTTCACATAGATATGATGGGCCTAGACCTCTAATAGATCCCTTTCTCTACCATCACTGGTCATTTGCATCGGGAACAACATCATAACCCCTCTGTGGGCCATTCTAGGAACTTGCCCTCCGTGTAGAACAACAATAGTAGGGACTGCCCCAATCTCTGAAGGGAGGCTGGATCAGCCTAAGCTGCCACTCATGAATGAATGACTGGTCCTGAAATGAATGCAACCTAGAATGTTCCCAGTCATGGCCATGGACTGTGAGCTCAGACTGACAGGGACTTGGAGGTTACACAGGCTCCTGTGCTAAATGTGAATTGATATGAACCCTGGGTCATATTGATGGGGGTAAATAGTTAATTGTACTTCTATGTTTTCTTCAAGTTTAGCAGAAACTCTCTGCCCTGACCCAACTTTCCAGCCCTATTCTCAACTCTGACTACATCTTCCCAGACAATATCTTCAGTCTTTCTCCATGTTAGCTATCAAATTTAAGTGACGGGCCTCTAGGAACAGGCCCAGTACAGGCTTTCAATTACAATCTCTTATGTCTGTTAGGCAGATCAGTTCCCATTTATGGACATTCAATGTATGTTTCTTGGTTATTTCATTTGGAAAAATGCCCAGGGCAGCTGTGATTGGGTACCCACTGAGTTCTGTAGTTAATGAATTTCTTCTTGATTACAGGCTTTGGTAACTTCCTTTACTTTCTTACAAATTCACGTCTTCATTTAAGAGTATTCACTACGTTCTACCTGGCATTTCTAGCTGTCTTGATAGCATAAATATTTCAAATGACCCAGTTACTCCACTTACCATATTCAGTCACCCTACATTCATGTCAACATATACACACCATTGTCCCAGATTATTCCTTTCTGTTCTGTTTTCTGATGGTAAAACATACTAGAAGAAACATCTGTGTATTGAGGGACCAATCATACATCTCATTTATTGTTGGTCTCTCTTCTGTGGTTCTTCCATTTCATATCTCATAGTACCTCCTTGAGAGGAATGTCAAGAAGGGACTTAGATAAGCCACTTGTCACAGGACAAATGAAACATTTTTTGAATTTAAGATCTATTCATCTCTCTTCTCTGCTTCTAGCTGTGGACTGTTTAAAAGTCACCAAGGCTCTTTAACATGAACAAATCTCTCAGTATATGTGCCTCTCCCATGAATACATGTCCAATAAAAAATAGTCTATCATTGAACCCATAAGAATACCAAATGTTGGAATTTCAGAATTTCAGTCTCTCTCTCTCTCTCTCTCTCTCCCTCTCTCCCTCTCTCCCTCTCTCTCCCTTTCTCTCCCTCTCTCTCCCTCTCTCTCCATGTGTGTGTGTGTGTTTGTGTGTGTGTGTGTGTGTGTTTATTGTGTGTGTGTTTATTGTGTGTGTTCCATAAATTGCAATGTTATACCAGCCTTTAGGGAGACTCATAGAAAGAAGGAAGTTCTATTGTATTCTACTTCTAAAGTGGCTGGGGGGGGGGGTGTGATGGCAAATAGGCATGTGGCATGTGGTTGTACTTAACAATATCCCAAAAAAAAATCCCCTCTATGGGATATGGAGTTTTGATGGTGGGAATTGTGTGGAGTTGTACCCCTCTTATCCTATGGTTTTGTCAATGTTTCCTTTTTATAAGTAAAAATTTTTTAAGTATCCCCTCCAGAATGATGTGTTACTCCACGTACCGTATGTAGTCACCCTACTCTAATATCAGAGTGAGAGGCTGTGTTAGGGAAACTAAACAGATATCTTTCCCTAGTGGGTCAGGGGTCTGGGCAGGTGGGGTTCCAGGACACATTGGTGAGGCTGCCTGCCCAGGGAAGTCAGGTTGCCATCATGGTAGCAACTTGGTGATTGAAAAGCACAATGATATAAAGCAGAAAAAAAACTGTTTAATAATCAGGAACCTAAAGGTAAGAATATAGCAGATGAGATTTGGGGTCTTTATGTCAGAAGAAGCTAAGAAGTCTATTTTAGGTATATTCCAAGGGGTCCAAGTCTTTACTAATTTTCGCCTGAGCCCCGTAGATAATATGCAGGTAATGCCCTCTATATATAAGCCATATATTCTGAATCACCTCCTCATCTTCTCACAAAAAGTCAAATACTCCCACTTTGGAAATGTTATGAGTTTAGAAATGGCCTCCCAGAAACAGAAGACAAAGGTCAACAAAGGTCTTCATGACAGAGAACTTTATTATGCAGTCAGACTTCGGGCCAGACTCAAATTCCCCAAAATTAAAATGTACAACTTGACCTGCCGCTGATTTGGAGCTCAAGCTTCCAGATTTAAGGGCATTGCCTCGGAGTGGTTGTATGTTCTAATGTCTATTCTCTTTGTCTCATAGTAAATTTTGTTTATGTTTTCATTTATTTATTATTGGATAGAGACAGAGAGAGGCTGAGAGGGGAGGGAGAGATAGATAGGGTGAGAGACAGAGAGACACCTGCACCCCTGCTTCACTACTTGTGAAGCTTTCCCTCTGCAAGTGGAGACAAGGGGCTTGAAACTGGGTTCTTGTACACTGTAATGTGTGCACTTAACCAGGTGCATCACTGCCTGGCCCCTGACAGTAAATGTTTATCCGGACAAAGTAGGTGACACTAAGGGTCCGGGTAGAGAGAAGAAAGTTTATTTGGGAGGAACTGTAAGCCCCATTAGCAATAACCAGATCTTAGACTGTCTTCTTTTGGAAGTATTTCATTCCTCTGCACTTCACAGGATTGATCTTCCTCCAACAGCACTGCAAGTAGTTAGCACATTACCTGCAATTTTAATTGCCATCATTATCCCCCACAAATATCCTTCCTGCCCTATTTCACAGGATTGCTATATATAAGGCAGATGAGGACCATCTGTGATCTAAGCTGAATAGGGCCTCCAAATGTCGGTGCGATAGATTCAAGAGCTAATTACTAGTGGCCTATATCTCAAAGTGGCAGTGTGCTTTCTTCAGAGCAATTATTTTCCCATTCCCTCCCATGATAAAATACAAGGAAGTAATAGCAGCTAGCATTTGCCAAGTGCTTCCTTTGCTTTAGGCACTGTATTTCATATCTCTAAGCTTACCTAAGCACCACCACTATCATGGGAGTTATTGTCTTTCTTAATCCAGCAAGGAAACAGAAACATGGAGAAGTTAAAGAGATTTTGAAAATGGCACTGCTTATATAAATAGCAGAACCAAGACTGGAACTTGGGCAGCAAAGCTTTGAAACCTACATCACTAACCACTGTGTCTGCTATCTCAGCTAAAATCAAGGTCCTCTCATTTTTATTATTGCTTACAAAGAAATCATCTTCATATTTGTGTTTATTTCCCCAAATCTAGTCTCTATGAGGGGAGATCATAATGGGAAAGAGAAATAGTTGGTGACTGCCAAGAGGGAGTCTGTCCACAAATGCTTGTAGCAGTATCAATAAAACTTGTCTGTTGTTATACAAGTCCTTACAGTCACCCTTAGACCATAAACCCACAAGGCTAGTAAAGAAACCAAGTCCATCATGACTGCCCCTGCTATCTTCTTTTATTCCTTTCTTCCTTACTCTTCTTTTTTCTTTTTCTTTTTTTTTTTTTTTTTGTTGTTGTTGTTGTTTGCTTGTTTGTCTGTTTGCCACCAGGGTAATCACTGGGGGTTAGGGCAGAATAATTCCACTGCTCCAGGAAGCCATTTTTTCCCTTTTCTTTCCTCTTGATAGAGGGTGATAGACAGATACAAACTGAGAGGGAGACAGAGAGAGAGAGAAAGGCACCATTCCATCAATCTGGAAGCTTCTGCCCTGCAGGTATGTCTATGTGCTGTCTATCTTTCTCTCCCCCTCTGTCTTCCCTTCCTCTCTCTATTTCTCTCTGTCATATTCAACGACAACAACAGCAACAATAACAACAATAATAATAATGATAAACAACAAGGGAAACAAAAAGGAAAAAGTGGGCTCCCGGAGCAGTGGATTTGTAGTGCAAGCACCAAGCCCCAGCAACAACCCTGGAGGCAAAAAATAAAATAGAAATAAAGAAAAGAAATATATTTTAAAATCTGTCCTCTTTAGATCCAGTAAAGAAACCCATGTATGAGGGCATGGAATAGCACCCTGGTTAAGTGCTCACATTACAGTGCACCAGGATCCAGGTTCAAGCCCCTGGTCCCCACCTGGAGGGGGCTTCACAAGTGGTAAAACAAGGCTGTAGTGTCTCTCTATCTCTTTCATCTCTATCATCCCCTCCCCTCCCAATTTCTCTCTGTTTCTATCCAATAATAAGTTAAAATACTTTATAAAATAATTTTAATAATAATAATAGTAATGTTTGGTCCTGGGTAAGTGGCATACTCAGTGGAGAACACAAGTAACTATGCCTGAAGACCTGAGTGCAAGTGCCTAGTCCTGACCTGTGGTGGGGAAATGGAGAGGTAAAAGCATAGAGTAGAGCAGAACAGCAGTTGTCTCTCCTGCTCGCTCTCACTCACTCTCTTTCTCTCTCTCCTTCAATCTCTCTCTCCCTCTCCCTCACCCTCTCCTTCACCCCTTCTCCCTTTATTAAAAAAGAAACAGAGAGGGGAAGGAAAGATAAAGGGCAGCAGGAAGCAGTGGAATCAATAACCCTAGTGGAATAATAATAATAATAATAATAATATTATTATTATTATTATTAATAATAATAATAAAATGTTTTCTCCAAGCCTAATTTAATGCTACTTCACTCCCTGAAAAGACAATCAAGCCTCTTAGCAAACAATATGTCATCCTGCCATTAAGTTGTTATAATTACTCTGTATTCGACCAGATGGTAAATAATTTCTAGTCAGACCAGGTGTTCAAGAAGCAGAGATAATCACAAAGCTGATGACTGTGGTGAAACTAATTTTAAATGTTGTAACAAAGGCACAGTGCTGTTTCCGAGCATGAAGAATGACCAAAAATCCAAAACTGATATTTTGTAAATAGAATAAAAAGGCATTTATGAGGAGAGAAATTGGTTAAATTCTACGGTTACTTTTGAGTTTTCTGTCAGTTAAGAAATGCTTTCACAGGTGTAGGAGCTGTTTGAAGCTGGAAAGGAAAGCTAGAAATAAACATAAGGGTTCAAAATTATTGCTGGTGGCAGACAGTGTCAGCTTAAATCAATATCAAACTGAGATGCAACCTGATTTTCTCACATTCCTGTCTTGGGCAGAGAAGCAAGGAGTTCATGGCCACAGCTGGAATCATCATCATCTTCATTTCTTTTCAAGATGAGGCTATTAGGCAAACTCCCCATTTCCTCTTCTCCTTCTCTTGTCCTCTGCTCAGGATTAGTCAATAAATCCCATAATCTCTGAGATCATCCCATATGCAGAACCTGATCTAGTACCATAACACTAACACAGCCACCTCTCTCCTAGTTGGTTTCCTCCAGCTTCTCCATAGAGTCTCAACACAACAGCCAGAATGATGGGGGAGCGGGAAGCCAGTTAGATTCTCTCTCTCTCTCTCTCTCTCTCTCTCTCTCTCTCTGACTCTGTCTCTCTGTCTCTCTCTCTTTCTCTTTTTCTCTCTGTCGTGTGTGTGTGTGTGTGTGTGTGTGTGTGTGATTTACTAGTGATCAACAAGATTGTAGGATAAGAGCAATATAATTCCCACCACCAGATTTCTGTATCCCATTTATCCCTCTGAGAATGGGGACCAAAGATTTTTAGGGGGTGGAGAAGGTGGGAGTCTCTTTTTTCAGAAGTTTCCAACTGAGATGCAAACTGATTTTCTCACATCCCTGTCTTGGACAGAGAAGCAAAGAGTTCATGGCCGAAGCTGGAATCATCATCTTCATTTCTTTTTAAGATGAGATGCTATTAGGCAAACTCCCCACTTCCTCTTCTCCTTCTCTTTGTCTTCTGCTCAGGATTAGTCAATAAATCCCCTTAAAGTAGAGCAAAAGCCAACAACCTGACTGTGCCCTTGAGCCCCACTCTATCATCTGCTTCTTTCTTCTCGGCTGGCTTCAGATGGTGGCTCCAGGAATACTCTCCAACCTGCAGGCAAGCCTTTGCATATTATACTCACTTTATATTCCCAGGGCCCTACACCCTCTACTTCTTTTTTGATATTTACCTTCAAAAACTGACGCTTTCAGTGATGCTATCCTAAAATTGAGGGCTAAGTAAAGTATTAACCACAGAATCCCCAGCATTTCAGATTGATCTGCCTGCTCTACTTTATAATATTTTCTCCTCAATACTTATCAAGGTGTTCTTTATTTTACTTATGTTTTTCTTTTTTTTTTTCTCTCTCCCCATACTTTTTTTTTTATCACAGGCCTTATTGTTGTGCCCCAGTCTCAGTGCCTGCAAAACTCTACTGCTCCTGGAAATCCTATTGTTATTCTTTTAAATAGAGGCTGAGAGACACAGAGAGAAGAGATACCACCATAATGCTCCAACATGTGAGTCTTCACCTTGCAGGTGTTCCTATGTAATAGCAAGGGATTCAATCTAGGCCTTAGCAAATGGTAACACACACTCTACTGTGCGAGGTCTTAAGGTCCTTCAAGGCAGTCATTTTTGTTTGGTTGGTTCTTGTTTAGTTTGGATTATGGGTTGTTGTTTATTCCTCTAGCCACAGCACTTAGTGCAGCACCTGATGCCTGTTATTGTGAACAAATACTTGCTGAAGTGAATGAAAGATTAAAAATAATAATAAGGTCTTGTTACCATGTGGGAAATCCTTTCTTGGGCCTTTCTGTTTCTTTCCCAAGTAATGGAAAGATTTGCCAAGCACAAGAACTATCGTAATGTTATGATAAAAATTAATTGTGAAATTGTGATTTAATTAGGAGACAGACACTATCCCCTAAATGGGAGGAAGGTGTTTCTAAAGAAAAGGGGAGGGAAACATATCAAACAAGTACCTTTGGGTCTTTTCAGTCTTTTTTTTAAATTAATTAATTTATTTAAGAAAGGAGACATTAACAAAATCATAGGATGGGTGGGGTACAACTCCACACAATTTCTGCCACCCAATCTCCATATCCCATCCCCTCCCCAATAGCTTTCCCATTCTCTATCCCTCTGAGAGCATGTACCGAGGGTCGTTGTGGGTTGCAGAAGGTGGAAGGTCTAGCTTCTGTAATTGCTTCCCCACTGAACATGGACGTTGACTGGTCAATCCATACTCCCACTCTGCCTCTCTCTTTCCGTAGTAGGGTGAGTCTCTGGGGAAGCAAAGCTCCAAGACTCATTGGTGGGGTCTTCAATCCAGGGAAGCCTGGCTGGCATCCTGATGGCATCTGGAAACTGAGGGCTGAAAAGAGAGTTAACATACAAGGCCAAATAAATTGTCGAAGAATCATGGGCCCAAAGGATGGAATAGTGGAGATAAAGTGTTGGGGGGATATTCACTGCAAACTCTAGTGTACTACTGCTTTCAGGTATATATTTGCCCTAGTTTATGGATACGTGTAAACATATGCTCTGTCTCCTGGAACCTGGTCTATATCTAGGTTTTGGGATTTTGTTAGTAAGTGAACCACCTGGGATGGAGTTAGAGAATACTATGAAAGGGAAGTTCTCAAACAAGTGATGAAGCTGAAGGGTTGTTGTTCCACACCTGAAGTCTCTGAACACAGTCTGAACTGAAGCATGCTGGGGCGGCACTCATTGTGTTGATTAGGGTGCAATATTATTTGATAAGAATTGGGAGAAGCATACGGGAAAGTGGGCCCTACCCTAGGATCCCAGGACTGGGGGAAGTTTAGGCTCTATAGTGGAAATGTGAGGTTCCTGCTGTCTTAGGGTTCAAGAAGACAATGGATAGTTATTGTTATCATCACATTATTTGGTAATTGGGTTAACTTTGAAAAGTCCCTTTGTTAGACATACAATCAATTTTCCCCCCTCATATTAATTAAATAGTGATTTATATGACTACAATTTAATACATGTGTACATAGACACCAGTCCCATCAACAAAAGATTGTGTCCCATCCCACCCACCCACCCCAACCACCACTGCCACCACCCCCGCCGGCCCAGGAAGCCGCATGTCCACCCTCCCTCTCACCACAGGGTTTTTACTTTGGTGCCCTACTTTCAATTTAGTCATATCCTGCCTTTAGTTTCCCTTTCTGATCTTCTTTCTCAACTTCTTTTCAGTCTTTTTGCCTCCACCATTTTGTTGGTGACTGGTCATTTAATGAACTGTCTCGATCTCTATGAGTCACTCAGTAAGGGTAGGCAGTCAGTGCGTGTGGCCACAGGGAGGACAGTAGGTCCTTGCTGAATCACTATGCAGTGGTCTCTACCGTGCTGGTTTCTGTCACATGCTTTCTGACATGGTGGTCTTTTCCATGCCAGTTTCTGTTGCCTGGAAACCTAATTTGTCTCCCTAGACACTTAGACTAAATGGAGAGTCTAGTCAAATAAAGACTTAGTTCCTATGCTCACATGATGCCATTCACAACATAGAGTCTGTCCTGTGGGTATGATCACCTTATTTTTGGTGAAGTTCTGTTGGCTCCTACACTATTCTCCATACAAAGCTACATAGAGTGAGATTTTTTTTCTGAACTTACAATTCCTTTATCTGTTATTGGTAATGCATAAGACTTGGCATATCCCTGTGTATCTCTCTTTCTCTCTCTCTCTCTCTCTCTCTCTTTCTCCAAGGATATCACTGGGATTTGGTGCTGATACTATAAACCCATGACTCCCAGGGAAATTTTTTTTAATTATTTTTATTTTTATTTTAATTTTTATTGGATAGGACAAAGAGAAATTGAGAGGTGTAGGGAGAAAGAGAGGGAGAGAGGCAGACAGACACCTGCAGACCTGCTTCACTGCTTGAGAAGTATTCTCCCTACAAGTGGGAAGCCAGAGGCTCAATTCATGGGTCAGCAAAATAGTCCCCCTAGACAATATCCGTGTGTATCTATTGTTGATAGCTGATTCTTGCCAGAAAGTTATATTACTCTTTGCTTGTTTGTTTTCAGAATGTGGTATTCTCATGGTGAGAGAGACAGCACAATTATTATACAGAAAGACTTTCATGGGATCCCAAAGTACCAGAATCTGTCTCCCACAGCACCATAAACCAGAGCTGAGCAGTGCTCTGGTTTAAAAGAAAGATGAAAATTTGTGTCCTTTAAAACAAATGTTCTGAGAATATAAGGTGGACATTTCTACTTAAAAGCACCATATTCATGGGTCCAGAGAGATTGCTTATTGGGTAGGACACATGTCTTGCCTTGCATACTGCCCAGGGTGAGGTCCCTGTACTACACATGAGTGCTACATGGTGTGTCAGTGCTGCCATAGCTCTCCCTCTCTCTATCTGGATGAAAAGGGGGCCAGAGTGCTGAAACATGTGAGACCCTGACCCCTTAAAAAATAAAGAAAGAGAGGATAAAGAGAGAGAAAAAAGTGAGAAGGAAAAAAGGAAGGTGGATAGGGAGACTACATTCAGATTATCACACAAAAATGCAAACATTTTGTTACAAAACAATCTGGTTGGGATATTTTTTTCTTTGTAATGAATATCCATATGAGGCTATTCTTGAATAAATGCCTATATTTTCTTGAATAAGATTAGATATCTGGTATTTTGTTTTTTCACCAAGGTATGCCTTGTTTTGTGATGAAGTCAATGTTCTGTCCCAGTCTTAAGCTACTCAGACTCAGTCCCATGTTTATGTGCACATCTTGTTAGCTCTTATGTTATGAAAATAGGTGTCTGACAACTGGTAAAGCTATCTGTAGCATCATAAGTGGGCAAATAAAAAGAATACATAGTAACAAATACCCTTATTAACATTTTAAAAAGATTCAGTTAAGCTTATGAGACAGGGGCATGACTTTGTATTGTTGTTGTTGTTTTTTAGGCTGAAAAATAATACTTTACTATTTATTTATACCTTTTTCCTTGTTGTACTCTTTTGTTTTCCATTTTACTAGTGAATATCTTAGCAAAAAATACCTTTAGGAGTTTTCAGTTTGCATCAGAGGTATCTCCCAAATTTGATTAGTGCATTTCCCCCCCTCTACTTCATACAACATGACACTTTGAATTATGTAGATACCTACTTTCCTAGAAGCTTGTTCTGACAACCTTCCTGTTTTTAGATATAAGGAGATTCAGATGCTTCTAACTCTAGCTCCCAAGGAATAGCCAAGAGGCATCAGCAGTATCTCTTTTATGGTATGTCATTCAAAAAAGCACAACGGGGGGACCAGGCAATGGCACACCTGGTTGAGTACACGTTACAAAAAAAGCACAAAGGGATATCCCCTCTAGATAAAACAAAGGTTGAAGCTCAAGGTATCATTAGATCTACCTGCCAACACCCAAATCCAGCATAGAAGCAATTACAGACACCAGAACTCCTACCTTCTGCACCCCAAAAACAACTTTGGTCCACACTTCCAGTGGGGGAGAAGTAAAAGGTGGAAGAAGATAGGACGGCTCTGATCTCCAGCTCTATCAGATCCCAGAGAGAGAGAGGATGAAATGGGGAGATATTTGTATGTAATAATAGAGTTAGATGTGGCTTGGAAGGGAAGAGAGGATTGGACCTGGAAGAAAAGGGGGGAAATTATGTACAAATATATACAGATAGTTGTAGAGATGACAGTTAATACTTGTCTGCAAACTTGGGAGAACTGCAGTGGTTTGCAATGGAGGGGCATGAGATTCAGAACTCTGATGGTGGGAACAGTGTTGACATATAATTATGTAAATCAATACTGAATTGCTAATGGATCTTTAAAAAAAAGAATAGTCAGAAAAGAAATATGCATGGTGACTCTTCCTCTCCAACAATCATTGTTTTTCCTCTTGCTGGTCCAGCTCTCAAGCTTCTTTTGTTCCACTCAGATCAGCTCCATACCAGTTCTGGTTGTAACTTCCTCACCTTCTTCCTTCCTCTCAGTCCTTTGCCTCTTGGCATTTATGACCCTGGTGCACCAACGTGGGACCTAACCCACCCATCCCCCAGATAAGTGAAGCTGTTTGACTACCTATCCACTATGGGCTGCTTTTCTACTTATGAAGAGGTTTCCCAAAGCCTCTACTCTTTCTTCATGAGACAGTTTCTCTGTCTCTGGAACATTTTGCTCTGAGCCACACTTTGGTTCCCTGACCAGGAACTTTGTTTCCTTATGACCATGTTCATAGAGCTTGGGAGATGCTCGGAGATTTCCCCTGGGACTTTCTGGACTCCCTCTCACATGTTTCCAGCAGAGAAGGACTACTCTAACTTGAAGAGCATTCTCCAGTACCCTGGCAGTCCCCAAGAATGGAGACACGTGGTTAGTTCTACCCTCCTGATTCGATTCTTTCTTCTATGAGAAGACGTTCTTGGGGATGGATGCCTGTAATCCTGCAGGAACCATCAGAAGCACCCTAAATGGAATTTTGAGGAGTTTTTGGACTAGGATGCCCTCCAGGGACTCATGGTATGACATAGTGGAATCTAATAATCTGGTTCAAGTTGTGTTTCATAAGAAAGTGGTTTGAATTACTGAATTTTTGTATGACCCATTTTGCTGTGAGTATTCTGAATTTAATTGACTTAAAAAAAATGCTGGATGAAGCCATGATTTCTAGAGACATCCAGAAACAGTCCAAAAATTGTTTTTTTTTTCTCTTTTGATATTTTTTACGTCTTGGTATAAATGTGAAACATTTAATCCTAAAAACTGTATGAGTATGGGTGGGGTAGAAAGTGCAATGGTTATGCTAATGATTCTCATGCCTGAGGCTTCTAACCATGGTTGTTCTGTTTACCTTTCCACATTTTATTGATTTTAAACTGTTTAAACAACCTTAAAATCATACTAGAAAGGACTTCCAATTATAATGGAGTTATCAATTATAGTAAACTTCTAATCTGCTACAAATTTTGTTTCACAAGTAATTGAATTACAGCTGTCCAGGCTTCACATGAAAAAGCATCTGCTCAAATGAAATCCCTGAAAATCCATTTGGTCCCCTGTTCTCTGACATTGTCCACACGATTTCACATTGCACGACTACAGCAGCCCCCCCAAAACCAATGGTGTGACCTGGCATAACCTGAAGAAACTGATTCACAGACTCCAAAGCTCACTCTCTACAGAAAAGCAGAATTACAGTGGTCGACCTTCCCCATTGAGGCAGACGTGCAGCATTTCATCCCCTGGCATTTCATCCGTGGTCATCTGCTTTGGACTGACTCTTCTATTGGACTTACTAGTACACCTCTTGGACACTTTACACAACTTTACAGCAATTTCCTTTTATGCTGCTGGGTTTCTCAAAGACTGACCGCAGCAGTCCATGGACTTTGCAGCCAGCTGCCTTGAGACTCTATAGGCCATGACCCCTCGCCTGCAGGCCCTGTCACCAGAGGCAGGAAACCCCCCTCTTTACTAGGTCCTTCCCCCAGAAGCAGAAAATGCCCTTTGAGGCATGAAATGCCCCCAGAGGCAAGATATGCCCACAGAGGCAGGAAACGCCCTTTCATCTGATAGGCACTGCCCTTTGAGGCAGGAAACGCCCCTTCAGGCCTCCCCTTGGCATCACACTGATTCTTGCTGCTCTCCTATTTGTTCCCCCATGTCTTATGCCAGTTCTTTTGAAAACGCCTGCACGATAAAGGTTTTTGTTCACCCCACACTCCTGATACTATGGCAATTAGTTAAAAATAAAGGGGGAAATGTTGGTCTGCTTCTAAATTCTGCTTCTAAGACCCCTTCTGTTGCATTGCTTGACACTGTGGTCTATTTACATAATCATTGTTTTGTTCACACTGGCTTAATCCCCACTGGTTCATGCTCTTTTTCCACTCTGTCCCCTCTCCTAGTCATATCCTGTTTTCCACTGTTTAATCCCCACTGGTTCACATGCTTTTTCATTCTCCCCACCCCCTATCCTATGTACATCCTCTTCGGACCTGACACTTCCACCTCAGGAGATATATAAGGACAGGATTGTGATTACATTACATAGCTTGCCCTGTTTTCCTCATCAATAAAGATTGAACTGCATCCCACTCAGCCATGAGTCCCTGGTCGTCTCTCTCCTGCCCATGAAGCTAGACTGGTATGACCCAAGTCAAGGGGAAAATTCCTGGTACTTCTCCTATCCAGTAATTTTCTTTGCAATAATCCCCTTTGACGTGAATGCTTTTTTTCCTTTCTTTGTTGCTTGGCACCAGAAATTCTGGGAAATGTAGATTTGCTACATTGAGTTTTAATTCTTTAGAATCATAAGGTTACAGCCTCATCAACTTATCATGTGTCCTATAAGTCTAGGTCAGCCAAACTATACCTGTATATGGAGCTAGGGAGCAGCTTATAGACCCTGATGTATAGACTCTGCACTGCAGGAAGAGCCATGCTTTGACACCCACAGTCCACTCTGCAATGACAGCTCAACATTCCACCCCATTAGGCTTTATTTAGGGCAACCTCTCAGTTCCTACAGTAGCTGTATTATGTTCTTGGTTTTCAGTTTCCAATTTTCCCTAGACTTCCACTCTTGAATTGTCTCCTCAAGCCTTCACCCAGGTAGGTCCTAGTCACCATCTTGACTAAAGGAGAGTCCATAAAACAGAGATGACTCAGTGAGGACAACACAAGTTCATGCCTTCCTAACACTAAACTCCTGCCTCCATCTCCAGCCTCAATTTAATAATTTCAAATATTATTCAAGAGGAGAGTGTAATGTAAAACAAAGAATGCAGTATTAAGGGTGGAAGCACATGCATACTATGAGCAAAATAAATACAATAAAAAACAGGTGATGCAAAATATATATGATGTAACTAATCAATAATTTAATGAAATTCTTATTTCATCAAAATGGATTTGGTGTATTATACCAAAATAAAAGACTCTGGGGTGGGTGGGGAAGATATTTCAAGTCCTGGAATAGGATGGCAGAGGATCTAGTGGGGAGTATTGTTATGTGGACAACTGAGAAATTTTATGCATGTACAGACTATTGTATTTATTTGTCAGTTTTAAAACATTAATCCTCCAGTAAAGAAATAATAAAAGAAAACCTTTCTTGAAAGTACAGTCTTGGATGGCGAGTTGGAGGCAGCTGCCAGTGTAAGCTCCAACAACAACTGCTGGATAAGGCAGGATACTGGACCATCAGCAGGATGGTGAATAAGAGTCCTAAGAGTGACACCAAAGAGCTCAATCTTGCATTAGAAAACAGAGAAAAAAAGAAAGGAAATCTGATTATTTCTGAAGTGCACCCCATACCCAGACCCCAGGGGCTGGAAAGCTGCTACTAACAGGCTCCCCACTGAACTTTTTTCTTTACCAAGATTCCTTGTTCACCAGGGGTGTGATTCCAAACCTTTTCCTTTTTGATTTCTTTCTCTCTTTTTTTTTTCTTTCTAAGTGGCTGGAGCTGTATTTGAGTGACAAAATATCTGACCAATCAGAGCCTCACCCCTGCCTAGGAAAGACTACCTGGAGGTTTTTTGTTTGTTTGTTTGTTTGTTTTAACAATTGGCTGTGTTTACTCAGGTTGCCTGAGCCAGTCTGGAGCCGTCCAAGCTGCAAACTGACTGTTAGGTTTTTTTACTCTATTCTATTTTATTATTACTCTTATATACTCATATCCCTTTCCCCTCCCTGCTTCAGGTTGACCAAAATTAACTGTTATTGTTTTTTCCATTGCTAGGTAACTGGGTGTCCTATCCATTGTGAGAGGAACTTGTTTCACTCTACCTCTCCCATCCACTCTCCCCTTATTCCTTCCTCCTAGCTAATTAAAAAAAAATCTTTCCTTTCACTGCTTTTCTTTTTCTTTTTTTTTTTTTTTGCGTTCTTGTCTTCTTTTCTCCCTTCCTCATTCTTCTGCTTTATAAATTCACTGATACTCATTTGTGAATTATTTGGGGGAAGAGATGTTACTCAGAGTGGACTCTGTGTGTGTCTCTTCTATACTTACCTTTCTTCTCTTACTACCCCTAGAATTTACAGTGGATATTAGATTTGCATAATTGTGTATTCTTGCTTTCTCTTTTTCCTTTATCTTTCTTTTCATTTGGATTTGGTTGCTATTTTTTCGTGGACTGCAGGCGTTGCTTGGCTAACTGGTATTGGTTAAACTGCATCTATCTTTGCTTCAGATACTATTGTTGTAATTTCAGACATTGGTGACTGCATTTGTCATAAAGGTATTTAGTAAAGGATGGTTTGTACTCAAAACACAACAACTGAAGAACAACAGAACAGAAAAATAAAAAAACACATCAATAAAAATAAATGGTTAAACCAAGAGCAAATAAAACTGCTACCACAATGAATCAAGACAGGATCCCAGAAGAAACTCCAAATCAGTCAGAAGTAACCATAGATAAGAAAAGTATGCAAGGAATAGTAAACCTAATAATTATAAAAACGAAGACAACTATGGAGGAAAGGGCTATCAGAATTAGGGAAACAATTAGATGAGACCATCAAGGAAAATACTAGCTACCTTCAGGTAATTAGAGAACTGAGATATGAAATAGCTGAACTAAAATGTCAATTAGCAGAACAAGCTAATACTATGACTGAGAAGAAAGAAGCTGAGGGAAGGGAAAGCATACTAACAGAAGCAGAAAACATAATTAGCCAAACAGAGAATGAGCTAGAGAAAACAAAGAAAGTGGTAAAAGAGTTCAAAAAGAGATTGAGAGACACTGAAAGCAACAACAGAAACATATAGGATGATATAAAAAGAAGTAACATTCATATAATTGTCCTGCCAGAGGAAGAAAGAGAAGAAGGGGTAGTAAACATTGTAGAGGAAATAATAAAAGAAAATTTCCCAGACCTGAACAACAGAAAGGACATTAAGATTCAAGAGGTTCAGAAAGTCCAAAACAGAATCAACCCAGACCTGAAGACACCAAGACACATCATAGTTACAATGAAAAGAAGCAAGGATAAAGAAAAGATCCTAAAGTTTGTAAGAGAAAAACAAAAAGTCACATACAGGGGAAAACCCATAAGACTATCATCAGACTTCTCCACTCAAACTCTAAAAGCTGAAGAGAATGGCAAGATATCTATCAAGCCCTGAATGAAAAAGGGTTTTGACCAAGGATAATATATCCAGCTAGACTTTCATTCAAACTAGATGGAGGGATCAAAACCTTCTCAGATAGACAACAGTTAAGGAGGCAACAATAATCAAGCATGCCCTGAAAGAGGTTCTAAAAGACCTCTTATAAACAAGAACATCACTATAATACTTGCCATATATCAGAGCAAATAAAAAATTGTTGACTAATGGCACTACAATACATTAAATCCATAATATCAATAAATGTCAATGGCTTAAACTCACCCATCAAAAGGCACAGAGTGGGAGGATGGATCAGAAAACACAACCCAACCATATGCTGCTTGCAAGAATCCCATCTGACCCAACAAGACAAAAAGTACAGTCTTATATTAAAAAGTTGAAATATGATGACATCTTAGGTCTAAGATTCCAACCTTATTGATTCAGTGAAATTCATCTACAAAGAGAAATTTTAGGGCCAGGCAGTGATGCACCTGGTTAAATGCACACATTATAGTGTAGAAGGACTGAGGTTCAAGCCTCTGGTCCCCACCTGCAGGGAGAAAGCTTCATAAGTGGTGGAACAGAGCTGCAGGTGTCTCTCTGTCTTCCTATCTCCTCCTCCCTTTTCAGCTTCTCTCTGTCTCTATCCAATAATAAAAATAAAGTAAATAAATAAATAATATTTAAAATTTTAAAAAAATTAAAAATAAAAAATGAAGGGAGTTGGGCAGTAGTGCAACAGATTAAGCACACATGGCGCAAAGTGAAAGGACTGGAGTAAGGATCCCAGTTGGAGCCCCTGGCTCCCCATCTGTAAGGTAGTCCCTTCACAGGCAGTGAAGCAGGTCTGCAGGTGTCTATCTTTTTCTCCCCCTCTCTGTCTTCCCCTCCTCTCTACATTTCTCTCTGTCCTGTATAATAACAACAACTATACTAACTACTACAACAATGAAAAACAAGGGTAACAAAAGGGAAAATAAATAAATATTTTTTTTTAATTTAAAAAAGAAAAAAATGAAATAAATGGGAGTCAGAGAAGATTTACTAGACCAGCTATAAAATATATTTTACAAATATAGTACAGTGAGGAGGCAGGCAATGGTGCACTTGGTAAAGTGCACATAATACAAAACACAAGGACCCATGCAAGAATCCAAGTTCAAACTCCTGCTCTCCACCTGCAGGAGGTAAAGTTTCATGAGCTGTGAAGCAAGTCTGCAGGTGTCTATCTTTCTCTTTCCATTTCTATCTTCCCCTCCTCTCTCAATTTCTGTTCTATCCAATAAAAAGGAAAAGATGGCCACCAGGATCAGGGGATTCTTAAAGCTAGAACTAAGCCCCTGTGATAACCCTGGAGGTAAAACAATAATAATAATAATAATAATATGATTTTACAGTAAGTATACATTTTATTTTTGCTGAACCCCTAACATATATTTTCTGTTTACATTTTCTCCACCAAATAATCACCAAAATTTGAAAGCTGAATATTATCACCAAGATTAAATGGAAGTGAAAAGGTAATAGCCACTCAAGTCTCCAGCTCCCCACCTGTAGAGGAGTCACTTCACAAGCAGTGAAGCAGGTCTGCGGGTGTCTATCTTTCTCTCCCCCTCTCTGTCCTCTCTACATTTCTCTATGTCCTATCTAACAACAACATCAATGACAACAACAATAATGACAATGATAAACAACAAGGGCAACAAAAGGGAAAATAAATAAGTATAAAATAATAATAAAAGTAATAGCCACAACTACTGCCAACCTATTAATTGCATTAAATCTGGTAGTCAGTGTAACCAGAAATGCTGAGCCTGAGAAGTCAACTTCACAACTCATCAAATCTGGTGAGATCTTTCCCAACACATGAGACTATCTACATCCACGTTAGATGGCACATCCTTTAAATAAGTAATAGATACCAGATATAGGCTAGGATTTAGAGTACTGGGTACAGATGTACATGTATCCATAAGCAAGGGGCAATTATATAACTCAAAGTGAAAGTGCTCAATAATGGCTGAAGTGCCTAAATAAGGCATCATGAATTCTCTAATTGATTGGACTTACACCAAATTAACTGGGCAGCCTAGCAGAAAAGCCAAGAAGACAGATCACAAAACCTAATTCTGGTTGGGTTCAACAAATGATACTCTGTGTCTAAACAACTGAGAGAAAGTCTAATATCATCAGATAAAGAGAGGACTACAAAAGTTGGATAAAGGCAAGAGATTCAACCACTTAATAATGGCCCTTTTGGTCTATATCACAACTCCTCATCATCTGGGGCCCTAGTTAGGGAACCCTTGGGTTCCCACACACATATGATGGGCCTAGACCTCTAAGGTTTCCCTCTCTCCACCACCACTGGTCACTTCCATCAGGAATGGCATCTTGTAGGCCCTCCCAGGACCTTGTCCTCATCATAAAGCAACAAAGGTAGGGATAGCCCCAGTCTCAAAGAGAAGCTAGACTATCCTACCCAGCCATTTAAAAAAGACTAGTCCTGAAATAAGTGTAGCCTGCAATGTTCCCAGCTTTGATCATGAGCTATGAGCTCACACCAATAGGGACTTAGAGGTTACACAGGCTCTAGTGCTAAATATAAAGATATGTATGTATGTATGTATGTATGTATGTGGGCCATGGGGCAGGAGGATAAAGGTAAATAGTCAATTTTAGCTACAGAATTTTTTTCAAGAACAGAAGCTACTCACTGCCCTAATCCAAATTTCTAGCCCTTTTTTCTCTACTCTGACACCATTCTCTCAGATAATATTATTATCCAACATCAGGCTAGCTACCAAACTCAAGCAAAACTACCATAAGTGTGTGCCCCAAGCAACATGGAACATAATAAAATGGACTTCCTAGCTTTCTTCTACCCTAAAATCCCTACTCTCATCTGCTCTAATCCTACTTTTTGGTTCTTCTTCATTAACCATTTTGGTTCAACTTAGGTCATGTCACCTTCCAGAAAGCAAATTACAGATGCTACTGTGATTCCATCCTGACTTCTCTGGTCAGGTGACCTTACTCACCAATGTGTCCTGGATCCTCACACCTCCAGAGCTTTGGCCCACTAGGGAAAGATAGAAACAGGCTGGGGGGTATGGATCAACCTGCCAAAGCCCATGTTCAGCAGAGAAACAATTACAGAATTCAGAACTCCTGAAACAACTTTGATCAAAAACAACTTTGATCCATACCCCCAGAGGGGGAGAAATGATAGGGTAAAGATAAGAGAGCTTTGAACTCCAGCTCCATCAGCACCCAGAGAAAGAAGGAAAAGGAGAGGGAAATGTGGAAGTAGTTATGATGTCATAACTAGCCTGGAGGGGAAGAGAGAATTGAATCAGGACAAAAAAAGGGGGCAACTATGTATAAATGTGGACAGATAGTTGTAGAGATAATGGCTGGCCCATGTCTACAACCTTAGGGGAACTGTGCTGGATTGCACTTGGATGAGTGAAGATTCAGAACCCTGGTGGTGGGAATGGTATGGATTTGAACCCCTGTTGACATTTAATTTTGTAAAATAAAAATAATAAAATAAATTATAATAATTAATAAAAAGAAATAACAATAAATTTAGCAATCACCCTGGAGTAACCCTCCAAGTAGTCATGTGTCATTATAATTTCCAGGTTACCAGAACTTCCTTCATCTAGTATCTATTAGTGTGCAAAGAAAACTAAAGCACTAAGGCATCAGATTAAAAAGCTTCTACACATCTAAACAAAAACTCTACCAAGAAAAAAAGATAACCCAGTAATTAGAAGACATTTTCTTTTCATACATCTGGCAAGAAATTAGCATATAAAGAAATAATTGCTCAACAACCAAAAGCAAAACAATAAATTAATATGCCATTTAAAAAGCAGCCAGAAGGTCTGAAGACAGTTTTCTTAAAAAGGCATATATAAAACAAACAAATATAATCATGGGCCCTTTGGAATATAACTAAGATAGGCTTACTAAATATATACAAAACAGAGACCTCCCCCAACTCTTCATCTGCAATATTCTAGCTTTCAGGTTCATGATTAGTCAACAATTTGTATGACTTTATACATTTTTTTATTATTTATTTATTTTTATTTAAGAAAGGATAAATTAACAAATACATAGGGTAGGAGGGGTACAACTCCACACAATTCCCACCACCCAATCTCCATATCCCACCCCCTCCATTGATAGCTTTCCCATTCTCTATCCCTCTGGAGCATGGACCCAGGGTCGTTGTGGGTTGCAGAAGGTGGAAGGTCTAGCTTCTGTAATTGCTTCCCTGCTAAACATGGGCGTTGACTGGTCGGTCCATACTCCCAGTCTGCCTCTCTCTTTCACTAGTAGGATGGGTCTCTGGGGAAGCAAAGCTCCAGGACATACTGGTGGGGTCTTCAGTCCAGGGAAAGTGGGCCCTATCCAAAGATTCCAGGACTGGGGGAAGTAGAGGCTCTATAGTGGAGATGTGAGGTTCCTGCTATCTTAGGGTTCAAAAAGAAAATGGATAGTTAATGTTATCCTCACATTAATTGGTAATTGGGTTAACTTTGAAAAGTCCTTTTGTTAGGGTTTGCTGTACAGTACCCACTATCTTGTATCTAGCTGTGCTATTGGTTGCTTCTAATCTACTTGGCTTTTCAGAGAGTCTACATATCAAATACACAGCCTATATATTAAGAAGATTCAGTCTGTGTTTTAAAAACTTCGAGACATACAAATAATTTTTCCCCTCTCATATTAATTAACTAGTGCTTTATATGACTACACTTTACTCGGAGTGTACATAAACACCATTCCAACCACCAAAAGACTGTGATCCATCCCGCCCACCCACTCCCACCCCCCACTGGCCCAGGAAGCTGCATGTCTACCCCTCACCACAGGATTTTTACTTAGGTGCCCTACTTACAATTTAGTCAGGTCCTGCTTTTAGTCTCCCTTTCAGATCTTCTTTCTCAACTTCTGTTGATGAGTGGGATCATCCCATACTCATCTTTATCTTTCTGGCTTAGCTTACTTAACATAATTCCTTCTAGCTCTGTCCAAGATGGGTCAGAGAAGGTGGGTTCATTGTTCTTGATAGCTACATAGTATTCCATTGTGTATATATACCACAGCTTTCTCAGCCATTCATCTGTTGTGGGGCACCTGGGTTGCTTCCAGGTTTTAGCTATTATCAATTGTGCTGCTATGAAGTTTAGCTATTATGAATTGTGCTGCTATGCTAGGAGTACACACCTCTTTTTGGTTGGGTGTTATGGAGTCCTTGGGGTATAACCCCAGGAGAGAAATTACTGGATCATATAGAAGGTCCATGTCTAGCCTTCTGAGAGTTTTCCAGACTGCTCTCCACAGAGGCGGGACCAATTTACATGCCCACCAGCAATGCAAAAGGGTTCCTCTGTCCCCACAACCTCTCCAGCATTTGTTGCTGCTGTCCTTTTTGATGTATGCCATTCTTACAGAAGTGAGGTGGTATCTTAGTGTTGTCTTAATTTGCATTTCTCTGACAATCCGTGACCTAGAGCAGTTTTTCATATGTTTGTTAGCATTTTGGATCTCCTCTGAGGTGAATGTTTTGTTCATATCCTCTGCCCATTTTTGGATGGGTCATTTGCTTTTTTGGTGCTAAGTTTGCTGATCTCTTTATATATTTTGGTGATTAGTTTCTTGTCTAATGTATGGCATGTGAAGATCTTCTCCTGTTCTGTGAGGGGTCTCTCTGTTTGTTTAATAGTTTCTTTGGATGTGCAGAAACTTCTCAATTTGATGTAGTCCCATTGGTTTGTTACTGCTATAGTCTTCTTTGCAATTGGGTTTATTTCATCAAAGATGTCCCTAAGGTGTAGGTGGGAAAGTGTTTTACCAATGTTTTCCTCTAAGTATTTGATTGTTTCTAATCTGACATCCAGGTCTTTGATCCATTTGGAGTTGATATTTGTTTCTGGTGAAATAAAGTGGTTCAATTTCATTCTTCTGCATGTTACAACACAGTTTTCTCAGCACCATTTATTGAATAGAGCCTTCTTCTTCCATTTACTGCTTTGGGCCCCCTTATCAAAGATTAGATGTCCATAGGTGTGGGGATTTATTTCTGGGCTTTCAATTCTGTTCCACTGGTCTGTGTGCCTATTTTTGTTCCAGTACCATGCTGTTTTGATGATGATGGCTTTATAATATAGTTTGAGATCTGGGAGTGTGATGCCGCCATTTCTGTTTCTTTTCCTCAAGATGGTTTTGGCAATTCTAGGTGTTTTCATGTTCCAGATAAATTATTGTAGTGGTTGTTCTATTCTCTTAAAGAAGCTTGGTGGAACTTTCATGGGTATTGCATTAAATTTGTATATGGCCCTGGGGAGAATATTCATTTTGATGATATTTATTCTTGCAATCCATGAGCATGGGATATCTTTCCATTTCTTGGTATCAGTTTCTATTTCCTTGTGTAGCAACTCATAGTTTTGAGTATACAAGTCTTTCATTTCTTTGGTCAACTTTATTCCTAGGTATTTGATTGATTTTGCTGAAACAGTAAATAGGAGTGATTTCTGGATGTCTTCTTTTTCAGATTCAGTGTTTGCATAAAGAAATGCCACTGGTTTTTTTTTACCTTGATTTTGTAGCCTGACACCTTGCTATATTGCCTAATAACTTCCAGTAGTTTTCTGTTGGATTCTTCAGGTTTTTCTATGTATACTAGCATATCGTCTGCAAATAGTGAGAGCTTGACTTCATGCCTCCCAATCTGTATTCCTTTGATTTCTTTTTCTTGCCTAATTGCTATGGCAAGAACTTCCAATACTATGTTTAAAAGTAATGGTGACAGTGGACAGCCCTGTCTCGTCCCAGATCTGATGGGGAATGCTTTCAGCTTCTGTCCATTGAGTATGATGTTGGCTGTAGGTTTGCTATATATTGACTCCACTATCTTGAGGAATTTCCCATCTATTCCCATTTTTTGTAGAGTTTTGAGAATGAATGGGTGTTGGATTTTGTCGAAGGCTTTCTCTGCATCTATTGAGATAATCATGTGGTTTTTGGCTTTGCTTTTATTGATGTTGTGAATGACATTGTTTGACTTACGGATGTTGAACCAGCCTTGCATTCCTGGGATGAATCCCACTTGGTCGTGATGAACAATCTTTTTGATGTGCTGTTATATCCAGTTGGCCAAGATCTTGTTTAATATTTTGGCATCTATGTTCATCAGAGATATTGGTCTGTAGTTTTCCTTTTTTGTTCTGTCCATATCAGCTTTTGGTATCAGGATGATATTGGCTTCATAGAAGGTGGAAGGGAGTATTCCTGTCTCTTCGATCTTATGGAAAAGCTTAAGTGTATGGGTACTAACTATTTCCTGAAAGTTTTGTAGAATTCATTTGTGAAGCCATCTGGTCCAGGACTTTTGTTGTTGGGGAGATTTTTAATAATGGTTTCAATTTCTTTGTCTGAGATTGGTGCAATTAGGTTTTGTAGTTCTTCTTGGTTCAGTTTTAGAAGGGCATATGCTTCTAGGAATCGTTCCATTTCTTCCAGATTCTCTAGCTTGGTGGCGTATGGTTCTTCACAGAATTTTCACATGATTCTCTGGATTTCTGTCATGTCAGTTGTGATATCTCCTCAATAATTTACAATTCTATTAATTTGAGTCTTCTCTCTTTTTTGTTTGGTGAGTCTGGCTAGGGGTTTGCCAATTTTGTTTAAGGAAACAAATCTTTCAAGGAAACAACATTTGGCTTCATTGATCTTTTGTATGGTTCTCTTATTTTCAATGTTGTTTATTTCTGCTCTAATTTTAGTGATTTCTGTCCTTCTGGTTGCTTTAGAGTTCCTTTCTTCCTTTCTTCCTCTAAGTCCTTGAGGTGTGCAGTAAGGTCGTTCATTTGTGCTTTTTCTCGTTGTTTAATATGTGATTGTATGGCTATAATTTTCCCTCTCAGTACTGCTTTTGCTGTGTCCCAAATATTTTGATAGGTTGTGTCTTCATTTTCATTTGTTTCCAGGAACATTTGAATTTCCTGCTTGAGTGAATCTCTGACCCAGTGGTTCTTAAGGACTATGTTGTTTAGTTTCCAAATTCTGTCACTTTTAATAATTGTCTGTTTGTTGTTAAATGTTAGTTTTACTCCACTGTGGTCTGAGAAGATACTTGGGATGATTTCAATCTTCTTGAATTTATTGATGCTGTCTTTGTGGCCTAACATGTGGTCTATCCTTGAGTATGTGTTATGTGAATTTGAAAAGAAGGTGTATTCCAGTTTTTTGGGGTGAAGGACTCTGAAAATGTCCAAGAGGTATAGTCTGTCAACATCTTCATTCAATTCTCTTGTATCTTTGTTGATTCTCTGCTTTGTTGATCTGTCTAAGTGTGAGAGTGGGGTATTGAAGTCTCCCACTATTATTGTATTACTATTGGTGTATTTTTGAAATTCTTTCAGTAGGATCTTGATGTATTTAGATGGTCCCTCATTGGGTGCATAGATGTTAATGATTGTTAAGTCTTTTGGCTGATTGATCCTCTAATAATTATGTAATGTCCTTGCCTAAGTTTTATTATTTTATTTAATTTAAAATCTATTGTGTCTGAGATGGGAATGACTGTTCCTCTGTTTTTTGTGGTCCATTGGCCTGTATGATAGTTTTCCATCCTTTCATTTTAAGTCTGTGTTTATCTTGTTGTGACAGATGGGATTCTTGCAAGCAGCATATGGTTGGATTATGTTTTTTGATCCATCCCCCCACTCTATGCCTTTTGATGGGTGAGTTTAAGCCATTGACATTTACTGATATTATGGATTTAATGTATATTAGTGCCATTATTCAGAAAAAAATTTTGTTTGCTCTGATATATTGCAAGTATTATAGTGATGTTCTTGTTTATAAGAGGTCTTTTAGAACCTCTTTCAGGGACGGTTTGATGATGGTTGCCTCCTTTAACTGTTGTTTGTCTAAGAAGCTTTTGATTCCTCCATCTAGTTTGAATGAAAGTCTAGCAGGATATATTATCCTTGGTTGAAACCCTTTTTCATTCATGGCTCAATAGATATCTTGCCATTCTCTTATGGCTTTTAGAGTTTGAGTGGGGAAGTCTGCAGATAATCTTATGGGTTTTCCCTTGTATGTGACTTTTTGTTTCTCTCTTGCAGCCTTTAGGATCCTTTCTTTATCCTTACTTCTTCTCATTGTGACTATGATGTGTCTTGGTGTCTTCAGGTCTGGGTTGATTCTGTTTGGAACTCTCTGGGCCTCCTGAATCTTGATGTCCTTTCTGTTATTCAGGTCTGGGAAGTTTTCTTTTATTATTTTCTAGAATGTTTCCTTCCCCTTCCTCTCTTTCTTCCTCTGGCAGGCCGATTATATGAATGTTACTTCTTTTGAGATCATCCCATATGTCTCTGTTGTTGTTTTCAGTGTCTCTCAATCTCTTTTTGAGCTCTTTCACCTCTTTCTTAGTTTTCTAACTCATCCTCTGTCTAATTCTGTTTTCTGCTTGTTAGTGTGCTTTCCCTTCCCTCAGCTTCTTTCTTCAGTTCAGCTATTTCAGCTTTCAGTTCTCTAATTGCCTCAAGATAATCAGTATTTTCCTTGGGGCTCTCAACTGTTGTTTCCCTAATACTCAGCAGTTGTTTCCCTAATACTTCCATTCCTTTTCTCCAATGTTGTTTTCATTTCTGTGATTAATAAGTTTATTATTGCTTGCATACTTTTCTTATCTATGGTTACTTCTGGCTGATTTGTAGTTTCTTCTGAGCTCTTGTCTTCATTCATTGAAGTAGCAGTTTTATATGTTTTTGGTCTACCCATTTTTTAAATTTATTTGTTTCTTATTTTTATGTTCTGTTGTTCCTCAGTGTTGTGTTTTGAGTACAAGCAACACTGTACTAAATACCTTTATGACAAATGCAATCACCAACCTCAGGAATTACAATAGCAACTGTAGCAAGGATTGAAGCAGTTTAATCACTACCAGTTAGCCAAACAATTTCTCCAGTCCATGAAAAAATAGCAACCAAGTCCAAATGAAGAAGAGAAAGGAAATAAGGGATAGCAAGAATAGACAGTTATGCAAATCTACTATCCACTGTATATTCTAGGGATAGCAAGAAGAGAAAGGGAAATAGAGCAAGAATACACACATAAATAGTCCACCTGACTCAGATTTCTTCCCCTAAATAATTCACAAATTCAGAAAGACAAAGAAGAAGGAAGAAATGTATGACAAGATATAAAAAAGAGAGAAACGAGAGAGAAAAGAGAAAAGATAAGAAAAAGAGCTGTAATTAAAGAGAATGAAAGGAAAGTTTTTTTATTACTTTATTTTTAATTTAATTTAATTTAATTTAATTTTATTTTTTTAATTAGCTAGGAGGAGGAGGAAGGGGAGAGTCTGTAGAGGAGGTAGGAGTAACGAGACAAGTTGATCTCACAATAGATAAGATGCCCACTACCCTAGCAATGAGAGTTAACCTAAGAGTAAATTCTGGTCAACCTAAAAGGGGGGGGAAGATATATGCCTTTATATAATATTAATAATAAAATAGAGCATGGTAAAAAACCCTGTCCCCGATTGCCTCAAGCCTCCTGTGTAGAGGCAGCTGATTGTTAAGAAAGAAAGAAAGAAAAAAAACCCTCAGGACTAGACATGAATAGCAGGAATAGATACACGCAGAGAGAGTCCACTCTGAGTCAGATTTCTTCCTCAAAATAATTCCCAAATGTGTATCAGTGAATTCAGAAAGCTGAAGGATTAAGGAAGAAAGGATGACAAGAATGAGAAAAAGAAGAAAAAAGAGAGAGAGAAAAAAAAGAAAAAGATAAGAAAACGAACAGTAATAAAAGAGCAGTAAAAGAAAAGAGTTTTTTATTTATTTATTATTATTTAATTAGCTATGTGGGGGGGAGGAAGTGAATGGGTAGGGGTGGTAGTAAAAGTGAGACAAGTTATTTTAGCAGTGAATATGACACCCGGTCCCCTAGCAATGGAAAATATACTAAGAGTTAATTCTGGTCAACCTGAAAGAGAGGGGGAAAGTGGTACACGTTTATCTCTTATTAATAATAAAATAGAACAGAGCAAAGAACCTGTCCTGTTTTCAGCTTGGATGTGTCCAGATTGCCTCTGGCCCCCTGAGCAGAGGCAGCTGTTTGGCTACTTAGAAAGAAAAAAGGCCAAAGGTTTCAGAAGGGAATAGACTTAGAATGAATGACACCCCCTGGTGGGACAGGAATCTCCTCAGCAGGGGAGACTGCTCTGTGCAGCTCTCTGGTCCCCAGGGACTGGTTACAGGTGGGGAAAAGGGGGAGGGGATGCACTTTGGGAATAATAATTTAAAAGAAAAAAAATTCCCTTTCTTTTTACTCTATTTTTTAACCCAAATTAAGTTATAGTCACCTCCTTGGTGTGACTGCTAGGACCCCTTATTGACTGGCCTACTAAAGGCAGAGAATCCTACCATTTCTAGTCGATGTGATCAGACCTCAAGCCACTAACAGCTTCTCAGTCCGCCATCTTCCGGAAAAAATGGCTTTATATGTTAACCCTGCTTTCAGTCACCAGTTTCCAGATGCTACCATGATGCCAACCAGACTTCCCTGGGCAGACAATCCCACCAATGTGTCCCAGAGCACCACTTCCTCAGAGCCCTACCTCACTAAGGAAAGACAGAGGCAGGCTGGGAGTATGGATCGACCTGTCAATGCCCATGTTCATCGGGGAAGCAATTACAGAAGCCAGACCTTCCACCTTCTGCACCCCATAATGACCCTGGGTCCATACTTCCAGAGGGATAAATAATAGAAGGGATATAGGGGGAGAGGATGGGAGGGGATGAGGAGTTCTGGAGGTGGGAATTGTGTGGTTTTTGTCAGTGTTTCCTTTAGATAAAAAAAAAATTTTTTTTAAGAATACCCAAGAGCAAGGACAAAAAAAAAAAAGGCACATATATTAAAAAAATATTTCACATTATTTACCATTAGAAAAATGCAAATTGAAACTGCATTGACATTCCACCTCATGCTTCTAAAAATGGCCTATAATGTTCTGTTTTAGCTGAGATCTTTTAAAAATAAGAAATGATCTAATATTTCCTAAAGTCTTACTCATGTAAGACTACTTAGGGGACCAAGTAGAAAAGGCATGAAACTCATAAGCAACTTTAGTTTCTTTCCTTACCACTGAAGGAAATTACTCTTATTTGACTATAATTTTAGATCATTTTATTGGAGAAATACTGAATTAAAAGGGTTTTATCACAATGGTTCACATATCCCCAAGATCAAAACCATCACCCTCGAAACACCTTACCTCTACCAAGCCATCATCTTTCCTCTACCGTAAGTACTTGATCCCTAACAACCTTGCTTCAAATATCGTTTCTACTTCCCCCACAGAGTCCCCTGATCTGTTTTGATGGACTACAGTCCATTAAAACTTTACTCTGTTTTATCCATTACTTTGTTTTTTAAAATAATTTTTATTTATAAAATGGAAACATTGACAATATCATAGGATAAGAGGGGTACAATTCCATACAATCCCTACCACCGGAACCCCATATCCCATCCCCTGATAGCTTACCTATTCTTTATCCCCCTGGGAGTATAGACCCGACCCAGGGTTATTATGGGGTGCAGAAGATGGAAGGTCTGGCTTCTGTAATTGTTTCCCAAATCTTCATCTGCAATATTCAGCCTTTAGGTTCACGATTAGTCAACAATCTGTTCTGCCTTATATCTTAACTCTTTTTCAGCCACCAGGTTCCAGATGCTACCATGATGCCAACTGGACTTTCCCGGGCATTCGACCTCACCAATGTGTCCTGGAGCCCCACTTCCCCAAACCACTGCCCCACTAGGGAAAGAGAGAGATAGTCTGGGAGTGTGGATCAACCTGTCAATGCCCATGTTCAGTGGGGAAGCAATTACAGAAGCCAGACCTTCCACCTTCTGCACTCCATAATGATCCTGGGTCTATGTCATCTGTAAGATGCACTATTCATCCTTCTCCTTTTGGCTTCTCACTTGATACAATTCCCTCCATTTCGTATAGCTGAGTTGAATTCCATTTTACATGTTTACCCAATGTCCTTACCCACTCATCTGTAAGTGGACACTTGAATTGTTTCCAAATCCTGTCTATTACAAATAGCACTTTCATGAACACAGGTGTGTACAGATCTTTTTGAAGAAGTGTTTTATGTTCTTTGGATAAGATTTTATCAGTTATCTTGTTTTGGTGTTTTGACTAGCTAGTATTTTTCCTTTTCAGTGGAAGTTTAAAAACCAAAGTCATGGTTTCAATAAATGAAAACTTAAGAATCATCACAGCATTGACCCATTCTTGCAAAAATTCATTGTTTGCCTAAGTCAGTAAATGATGTAGATATTTTAGTTTGTCATTCAAAATCAATGTGCAAATGACTTAAACAATCACAGCGACATCCATCCAGAAGCCAATTAAAGAAAACAGACACGATTTGGCTTATTTTTCACCAACACAGTAAGCAACACTTCCACCACCCATGTGCACACACACACATATACACACACAGGTTATTAGTGATGAGAGAATATTCATAGCTCTTCCTTTTTTTCTAAAAATTTCACTCTTCTGTTTCTGACAGATTCACATTTAACTCAGGACATAAAAACGGCATATCAAATCTTGTTATATTGATATAAAAGTCTGAAATCCAAATAGTTTACTTGTTGAAGAGTTAGTAATAAAACTAAGTTCTTTTTTTATTGTTGCAGTTATTTGTTTGGGGTTTTTTTGTTGTTGTTGTTGTTATTATTCCACTCGGTTTTTATTAGTCATTTACGTAATTACCAAATAACAGAGGTACAATTCCACACCATTCCTAACACCAGAGTCCTGTGTCCTCCCCATTCCCTCCAATGGAAACTACTGTGGTTCTTACACAGTCACAGATATGGGTTGACTGTTATTATAAGCTCTTCTATAAAAATAAATGCAAATATCCTTAATCTAACTGTCCTAAAATCTAACCATTTTTAAAATCAATTAATGTCAATCTAATAAATCTACATATCCAAGACCAACTTCATTTTGTTCAACACTTCTCTGAAATCTCTATGTTCTTTCCATATATAATTATTTTTCATTTTTTAATTTGCTTTTCCCCCTTGTTGTTTTATTGTTGTTGTAGTTAACATTGTTCTTGTTGTTGTTATTGATGTTATCCTTGTTAGTTATGACAGAGAGAAATGGAGAGAGGAGGGGAAGATGGGGGAGAGAAAGATAGACACCTGCAGACCTGCAGACCTGCTTCACCACTTGTGGAGCGACTCCCCTACAGATGGAGAGGAAGGGGAGAGGAGGGGGGTCCAACCAATATGCTTATGCTGGTCCTTGCACTTTGAGCCACGTGTGCTAACCCGCTGTGCTATTGCCCAACCAGCATAATTATTTTTCTTTTTTATTGTTTATTTTATTTTAATTTAAGAAAGAAGACATTAACAAAATCATAGGATGGGGGTAAAACTCCACACAATTCCCACCACCCTATCTCCATATCCCATCCCCTCCCCTGATAGCTTTCCTGTTCTCTATCCCTCTGGGAGCATGGACCCAGGGTCGTTGTGGGTTGCAGAAGGTGGAAGGTCTGGCTTCTGTGATTGCTTCCCTGCTGAACATGGGCATTGACTGGTCAATCTATACTCCCAGTCTGCTTTTCTCTTTCCATAGTAGGGTGAGTCTCTGGGGAAGTGAAGCTCCAGGACACATTGGTGGGGTCTTCAGTCCAGGGAAGCCTGGCCTGCATCCTGACGGCATCTGGAACCTGGGGGCTGAAAAGAGAGTTAACATAAAAAGCCAAACAAATTGTTGAAGAATCATAGACCCAAAGGATGGAATACTGGAGATAAAGTGTTGGGGAGTACTCACTGCAAACTCTAGTCTACTAATGCTTTCAGGTATATATTTGCCCTGGTTTATGGATACGTATGGACATATGCTCTATCTCCTGGAACCTGGTCTACATCTAGGTTTTGGGACTTTGTTAGGAAGTGAACCACCGGGGATGGAGTTAGAGAATACTATGAAAGGAAAGGACTCACCCAAGTGATGAAGCTGAAGGGTTGTCATTCCACACCTGAAGTCTCTGGACACAGTCTGAAGTGAAGCATGCTGGGGTGGCACTCGTTGTGTTGATTAGGTTGCAATCAGCAGATGCAATATTATTTGATAAGAATTGGGAGAAGCGGGGGTCGGGTGGTGGCGCAGCGGGTTAAGCGCATGTGGCGCAAAGCGCAGGGACCAGAGTAAGGATCCCGGTTCGAGCCCCCCGGCTTCCCACCTGCAGGGGAGTCGCTTCACAGGTGGTGAAGCAGGTCTGCAGGTGTCTATGTTTCTCTCCCCTTCTATGTCTTCCCCTCCTCTCTCCATTTCTCTATGTCCTATCCAACAACGAATTGCATCAACAAGGGCAATAATAATAACCACAACGAAGCTACAACAAGGGCAACAAAAGGGGGGGGGGGAATGGCCTCCAGGAGCAGTGGATTCATGGTGCAGGCACCGAGCCCAGCAATAACCCTGGAGGAGGAAAAAAAAAAAAAAATTGGGAGAAGCATACAGGAAAGTGGGCCCTACCCTAGGGTCCCAGGACTGGAGGAAGTTTAGGCTCTATAGTGGAAATGTGAGGTTCGTGCTGTCTTAGGGTTCAAGAAGACAATAGATAGTTATTGTTAACATCACATTATTTGGTAATTGGGTTAACTTTGAAAAGTCCCTTTGTTAGACATACAATTTTATCCCCTCTCATATTAATTAAATAGTGATTTATATCACTACAATTTAATAGGTGTGTACATTCCCACCACCAAAAGATAGTGTCCCATCCCACCCACCCACACCCACCCCTCACCCCCACCCCACCCCCTGCCAGCCTAGGAAGCCGCATGTCCATCCTCCCCCTCACCACAGGGTTTTTACTTTGGTGCCCTACTTACAATTTAGTCAGGTCCTGCTTTTAGTTTCCCTTTCAGATATTCTTTCTCAACTTCTTTTGATGAAGTTTTCACCCCATACTCATCTTTATCTTTCTGACTTAGCTCACTTAACATAATTCTTTCTAGCTCTGACCAAGATGGGTCAGAGAAGGTGGGTTCATTGTTCTTGATAGCTGTATAGTATTCCATTGTGTATATATCCCATGGCTTTCTCAGCCATTCATCTGTTGTTGGGAACCTGGGTTGCTTCCAAGTTTTATCTAATATGAATTGTGCTGCTATGAACATAGTAGTACACACATCTTTTTTGTTGGGTGTTATGAATTCCTTGGGAATAAGCCCAGGAGAGGAATTACTGGATCATATGGAAGGTCCATGTCTAGCCTTGTGAGAGTTCTCCAGACTGCTATCCACAGAGGCTTACCTTCCTACCAGCAGTGCAAAAGGGTTCCTCTGTCCCCACGGCCTCTCCAGCATTTCTTGATGCTGTCCTTTTTGATGTATGTCATTCTTACCGGAGTGAGGTGGTATCTCAGTGTTGTCTTAGTTTACATTTCTCTGACAATCAGCAACCTAGAGCAGTTTTTCGTATGTTTTTTAGCCTTTTGGATCTCCTCTGAAGTGAATGTTCAGTTCATATCCTCTGCCCAGTTTTGTGGGTTCATTTGCTTTTTTGGCGCTAAGTTTGCTGAGCTTTTTGTATATATGGTGATTAGTCTCTTGTCTGATGTATGGCATGTGAAGATCTTCTCCCATTCTGTGAGGGGTCTCTTTGTGTGTGTGATAGTTTCTTTGGCTGTGCAAAAGCTTTTCAATTTGATATAGTCCCATTGGTTTGTTTCTGCTTTAGTCTTCCTTGCAATTGGGTTTGTTTCATCAAAGATGTCTTTGAGGTTTAGGTGGGAAAGTGTTTTACCAATGTTTTCCTCTAAGTATTTGATTGTTTCTGGTCTGACATCCAGGTTTTTAATCCATTTGGAGTTGATTTTTGTTTCTGGTGAGATAGAGTGGTTCAGTTTCATTCTTCTGCATGTTTCAACCCAGTTTTCCTAGCACCATTTATTGAAAAGATCTTCTTTCTTCAATTTAATCCTTTGGGCCCCCTTATCAAAGATTAGATGTCCATAGGTGTGGGAGTTTAGATCTGTGCTTTCAATACTGTTCCACTGGTCTGTGTGCCTATTTTTGTTCCAGTACCAGGCTGTTTTGATGATGATGGCTTTATAATAAAGTTTGAGGTGTGGGAGTGTGATGCCTCCATTTCTGTTTCTTTTCCTCAAGATGGTTTTGGCAATTCTAGGTGTTTTCATGTTCCAGATAAATGATTGTAGTGGTTGTTCTATTCTCTTAAAGAAGCTTGGTGGAACTTTGATGGGTATCACATTAAATTTGTATATGGCTCTGGGGAGAATATTCATTTTGATGATATTTATTCTTCCTATCCATGAGCATGGGATATCTTTCCATTTCTTGGTATCAGTTTCTATTTCCTTGAGTAGCAACTCATAGTTTTCAGTATACAAGTCTTTCACTTCTTTGGTCAGCTTTACTCCTAGGTATTTGACTGATTTTTCTGCAACAGTGAATGGGAGTGATTTCTGGATGTCTTCTTCATATTTAGTGTTTGCATAAAGAAATACCACTGATTTTTTTGTACCTTGATTTTGTAGCCTGACACCTTGCTATATTGCCTAATAACTTCCAGTAGTTTTCTACTGGATTCTTTAGGTTTTTCTATGTATACTAGCACATCGTCTGCAAATAGTGAGAGCTTGACTTCTTCCCTTCCAATCTGTATTCCTTTGATTTCTTTTTCTTGCCTGATTGCTATGGCAAGAACTTCCAATACTATGTTGAAAAGTAATGGTGACAGTGGACAGCCCTGTCTAGTCCCCAATCTGAGGGGGAATGCTTTCAGCTTCTGTCCACTGAGTATGATGTTGGTTGTAAGTTTGCTATATACAGATTCCACTATCTTGAGGAATTTCCCATCTATTCCTATTTTTTGTAGAGTTTTGAACAAGAATGGGTGTTGGATTTTGTCAAAGGCTTTCTCTGCATCTATAGAGATAATCATGTGGTTTTTGGCTTTACTAAATGACATTGATTGACTTATGTATGTTGAACCAACCTTGCATTCCTGGGACAAATCCCACTTGGTCATGATGAACAATCTTTTAGATATGCTGTTATATCTGGTTGTCAAAGATCTTGTTTAATATTTTGGCATCTATGTTCATCAGAGATATTGGTCTGTAGTTTTCCTTTTTTGTTGTCCGTGTAATTATTTTACTATCCCTCATATTTGTCCTCTCATTAAAAAAAAAAGTGTGCATGTTCATCAATTAGAATACATGTCTTGATCATCTGAAATCTATTGCTTGTGTATGTCCTGAGCTAAATAACTCTTTTCTAGCCTCTGAGTGAGTCATACTCCCATGCTGTGAGTTGTTTTGTTTGTTTGCTTGCTTGCTTTTTCTTTATTGGGAGGTTAATGGTTTATGTCGACAGTTAAATACAATAGTTTGTACATGCATTACATTTCCTAGTTTTCCACATAACAGTGCAACCCACACTAGGTCCTCTGTCATCCTTTTCTAGGACCTATACTCTCCCCCCACACACTCACACACACCCCAGAGTCTTTTAATTTGGTGCAATACACCAGCTCTAGTCCTAGTTCTGCTTACTGTTTCCCCTTCTGATCTTGTTTATCAACTTCTGTCTGAGTGAGATCATCCTATGTTCGTCCTTCTACTTCTAACATGAAGTTTTTTTGTTTTTTTGTTTTGTTTTGTTTTGTTGCCTTCAGGGTTATTGCTGAGGCTCAGTACATGCACTATGAATCCACTGCTCCTAGGGACCATTTCTCCCATTTTATTGCCCTTGTTGTTGTTATTGTTTCCATTGCTGTTGTTGTTGGATAGGACAGAAAGAAATTGAGAAAGGAGGGGAAGACAGAGAGAGGAAGAAAAAGATACCTGCAGACCTGCTTCATGGCTTGTGAAGCGACCCCCACCCCTGTAAGGTGAGGAGCCAGGGGCTTGAACCAGGAGCCTGACACCGGTCCTTTTGCTTCATGCCATGGTGCTTAATCTGTGCTACTACCCTGCCTCGAGTTGTTGCTTTTTAAAAATAGTTGATTAATTTGCTTTTTTATGAGCTCTTTTAGCCACAATGGAGTTTCCACATTATCAAGACAGCATATTTGAATATCGCCTTTCCATCTTGAGTCATGTCAGACCACAAACAAAAAGGGATTACTTCTAAGTTCCATTTTGTGGGCATTACCTATGATATATGACATATCCAATTAAAATTGCATAATTGCATCCAGTGATTATTTCTGAGTTGTGTTACTCACACTACTCCAATATAAAAGGCATTTTGCAAATGCATAAGTCTAGAAATTTTTAGATGTTTACCACTTGTAACTAAATCTGATTTGTGATGGCTCTCCTGGTGGATTCAGTTACTGCAATTCCCAAATAATGCAAGCCCTACTCTACCAAACAATGGGTCCTTCCCTGGTTTCTTTTTGCCCTATCGCCACTTATTTTAAAAATCAAATCCAACAGCAAAGGCAAATTTAGCTTTGGGATGTTTTGATATATTTAGGAAAATAAAATCTTCAGATTTCTTAATCCCATTTGCTCTCAGCTGAAGCACACTTTTCATTTGCTCCTATTATTTTATGCTTTTTCCCTTCAAGTACATAGTCTTCAGTATTGTCAACAATAGTTCTACCTACCTTTTACCATATTGCTGAGTAGTTAAATTTGAAGGTAAGAAAATTTGAGGAGTGGCTGGTGGATCACTGTTACTATGTTATTATGCACCAGGACCTAGGTTCAAGCTCTTGGTGACTATACATGAGTGCCTACAGGAGAGAAGTTGCATATGGGTGGTGGAGTGACACTGTGATGTTTCTCACTCTCACTTTCTCTTTCCTCATCTCTATCTCTCTGTGTGTCTCACCCACTATCTAGAGAAAATTTTTAAAAAGGACTGCCAAGAATGCTGAAGTCATATAGACACCAAGCCCCAGAAATAGCCATGGTAGCAAAAAGAAAAAAGCAAATATCTTTCTTGTACATTTAAGAATCTAAGACACCTCACAGTCTAAGTCCAATAACATTAGTTATGACTGTTAAGAAATGAGCGTTTTGATACATAAAGGAGGAACCCAAAGTGTGAAGGTCCAGATTTATATTTATTTGGCAAATTTTAATTTTTTAAATGCCTATGTTCAGTCTAATGTTCTGATACATATATATGTGTGTGTGTGTATTAATTTCTCATACAAACTTGGGGAGAAGTGCCTTGCAAAATGACTTATATTTTAAAAAGTCTTAAGAATAGTTGACATTTTCCGGAAAGCTTGACTGACTCAGCCTGGGTTACTGCATGTGTGAGACAGTTTAGTTGAAGCATACAGAATATTTCATAGTAGCATAAAAAGGAAATAATGGAGTGGCTTGGTATGTGATGAGTAACTGGAAAATCCACAGATCATCACTGCTGCTATTGCTACCCTCACCAGTATATGCAGATCTCAGAGTGAAGGCTTTCATCCCCATGCTGGGAACTGTCCACATGGCCAGTCACACTGTCATGAATGGCTAAAACTCCAGATGGTCATGTGATGATTTAATTATATAGTACTGTACATAGCAATCGAATTTTTACAGTGTTCAATTACTTTATTACAGGTTAGTGGTTTGCAGTACAGTTGTTGACACATGGGTACTATTTTTCATCTCTCAGTGTCTCACCCACCTCAACTTATGTCCTTTTTCATTATCATGCACCAGGACCCCAATACCCTGACCATCCCCACCCTTCCCCAATCTTTTGCTTGAATGCAATACACTACCCAATGCAACTTCCACTTTGTGTTTTCCCTTTCTGCCCTTGTTTCTAAAGTTCCACCTGTAAGTGAGACCATCTGGTATTTGTCTTTTTTTTTTTCAACTTATCTCACTTAACAGTTGCCTTCAGGTTCCATCCCAGATAAGTGAAAGGAGGTGACCTCATCATTTTTAGCAGCTAACTAGTATTTAGTTGTGTGCATATAACACACATTTGTTACTCACTGTTGTTTGACACTTGGGTTACTCCCAAGTTTGGGATATTATGAATTGTGTTGCTATGAATATACATGTGCATAGATCTCTAAAGATAGGTGTTTTGGTTTTCTTTGGACAAATTCCAGGAGAGAAAGTGCTGGTTCTTACAGTAGGTCAGTTTTTAAGTTTCTTACATTTTTTTAGTATATCTTAGTGTATAGATAGCATATATAGAAAGATACTTGCTCAGCAGTTTACAAGCAAGGATACTGGCTGATTTTCCTAGTTAATGAGCTCTACTGGGATTAGTTTTTATGTATATATAGCATATCTGAGATTGTTCTTCATTTGCTTGTTTCTTTTCTTTCTCGCAACCAAGTTATCACTGGGTCTCAGTACCTACACAACACCACCATTTTAACCTGTCTATTTGTCTTGATAGAGAGGCAGGACAGCTGCTACATTCTCCGCCACTCATGAAGTCTCCCCTGGCAGGTGGGGACTGAGTACTTGAAGCCTTGTGCATAGTAATATGTGCTCTCTACCTTGTGATCCTCTGCCACCATATCTGTGTCTTTTTTGTATGAAGTGGGTGCATGTTACTTAGCCATATCATGTGTAGTATAGCAAAACCGAACAGAGAAAGATGGCTCCATCAACCACAGTCGTGATATAACATGAGATTGAAATCACAATGGGAATCAGCTAACAGCTTGGCCTTGTTTTCAATCACTCCAGGGAGCCAGGCTTTAAACTGTATTGTTCAGACTTGAAAAAGAAAGATCATTAGGTTCTTAAAGAGCTAGCCTTTTTAAACATCAGATTGTGATTCTAGCTCTACCCAATCAAGAAAAATCCAATAGACCTCATTCTTGCTGCATTGCTCTGCACTTATAAGTGCTGTACACAAACTGCTGCTTAATGTCAAAATCATTTCACTGCCCCAGAAGAGTTCAGAGGGAGGGGGAGCCTGAGTCACACCACTTTTCCTAAGACACATTGGGAAATTTCAGGGCTATCAACCAATTCAACAAAGTTTTCAAAGAATTTTAAAAGTTATTAGCTAAATGTGTAGAAAGGAAAACACACACCAATGATCTTTAGGGAATTCCCTTCTGTGATAGGCAAAATAGATACATAACATAGTAATTTGTAATAAGGTATTACAAGATATGCATAATAGTGTTTAATGGCTCCTTTACAGAACATAGTAACACACATCTTACTTTGAACAAGGACCCAGGCTCAAGGTCCCAGTCCTTACCTGCTTCATGAATAGTGAAGCAGTGATACAAGTGTCTCTCCTTCTCTGTGCCTCTTTCTCCTTTTTGTCTCTCCCTTTCTATATCTGTCTCTCACACTGCACCAAAAATATAATAAAATTGAAAAATGCCCACAGAGAGTAGTGATGTCAACATACAGACACTGAACCATAGTTATCTAATAGCCTGATGGCCAAAAAATATATATAATGACTATCTCATATGGTCCCTCACCACTTCATTCTTCAATTTTCATAGCATCGCTCTATTGTGTTTTTTTTCAAATATATTCATTAAAAAGTTGATAGAGGCAGTGAAAATGATACAGCTTTAGCTCGGTTGTCTGAGTCAATTATACACCCCTGTATTACAATTAAAATTAAAATTACTGTGTGTATGGACTGTAGGCCGATGTATTTGAGCACCCCTGCAAATCCTTCAATGCCAGGTTCAGCTTCTTGACCACACCTTACGTGTGTTTGAAATCAAGTGTGAGGAAACTAAAACAATCAGAGCATGTTTCTCTCATACACGCTTCTACATCACTATGCACTGGAAGCATCTTTGCTCTTGTAAGTGTTTGGACTTCTGAGAACCTTTACCTAAGCCCCACAATGGCTCTTAAACATGGTGCTTCTTCTAAGCCTTCTGACAATGAAACTAAATACCAGAGGAAGATGCTTACTATCAGGAGATGAGGTGAAACTCTTGGATATGATTAGAGATGGCAAGAAAATCGTGGAGGTTTCCCATCATTACGACTTGAATGAGTCTACTGTTTGCTCCATCCATAAAGATGAAAAGGACATCCATGCAATGACTACTGTCTCTTTCAATAAGGAAACAAAGCTAACGGAGTGTTCTCTCATGTCTAGAGGACTCTAATAGTGTTTAAAACCCTATTTAGAATTCATAAATAGGTTTTCTATGCTCTAAATACAAAAATATCTGATTTATAACTAAAGAGTCCCACTTTGCAAAAATTCACTATTCATGGTAGTCTGGAACTGATTAACCTTGATAAATGAGGAATGACTGTGTTTGGTTTTAGAGTAGTAAAACAGATCTGTTGTTTCCTGTAAAAGCTTATTGTACATCATTGCTTTAGGTTATCACTGGGATTTGATGAACCACTCCATCATTTCTGGTGGCCACTTTTATTTATTTTTGTTTTCTTTCCTTATTTGATAGAGATTGGAAGACAGAGAAAAATCGAGAGCGAGGAGGAGAGACACCAGAAGCACTGCTCCACTGCTGATAAAGGTCCTCCCCACCCTCACCACCCCTCCAAAGGTGGTAACCAAAGGCTTAAGCCAGATCCTTCTACTTGGTCACATGTGCACTACAGTGAGTAAATCACCACCTTGCCCCAAGGAATCAATTTTGATTGAGTTTGCTATAGAGATTTCCCTGGTTTGACCCATCAGTTGTGTCATAGAGAAAAATAAGAGAAGAGGGATTTTCTTCAAGTGTACTCACTTATCTCCCTGAACTGAACGTTTTTTTTTAATGGCATTATTCTCTCACTGCTTTTATGGTAATGATATGGATTATATGTGAAAAGAAAATGGTCTAAGACTGGCAAAGTAGTTTACCTGTGCTAGAACAAGGCCCCATGTCCTGCTATCCTCTTTGCAAGCTGCACAAACACATCACTCTGTCCTCTTGTAGTTGGAAAGGACAGTGGCTCTCTGAGACTGTGGCTCCGGCTCACACATCCTCCCAATTACATGTCCAGTAGCAAGAAATTGTGCTTTTCAGAAACCACTATCTTTCTGTCTGTGTTTGGCTCTCATATAGATCTATGTCACCTCACATGGACATTTAAAACCAGATTCTTTGTTGTGCACATCATGTGGTCACCATAACTTGCTGAGAGTCTCTGTTAAGCAGATGCCAGTACTAAGCCCAGCCATGATGACAACCAAACATGTCTCCAGCAGGGAGTGATAGTGTCCCTGTTAGAAACAGCTGGCCCCCAATAAGTCTATGCACACTGCTGTTTTGCCAGCAATGGGAAGATCTGTCTAACGAAAAGTGTAATAGTAGCAAACACAGGCAGGGTGCCTACTCAGTACTCCTCTTTCCTGGGAAGAATTAACTCTTCCTACCATTCCTACCCACAACTGCTATAAACACTTACATTCTTTCCTCTCTGAGTACCCTCCCACAAGCTGTGGTAGTTTCCTATTTTCCTCTTTCTAATTGTAATGTCTATTTCCCAATGTTTCCTACTTTCCTTTTCTGTCTTTTTTTTTTTTTTCGCCTTCAGGGTTTATGTCTTGGGCTCAGTGGTGGCACTATAAATTCACTGCTGCTGGTTGTTTTCTATTTTGTTGGATAAGATAGAGAGAAAATGAGAGAGGAGGGAAAGATAGAGAGGAAGTGAGAAAGAGAGACACCTGCAGACCAGGTTCACCACTTGTGAAGCAAACCCCCTGCAGGTGAAAAACTAGGGAGCTTTAACCCAGATCCTTGCACAGGTCCTTGTGCTTAGTACTATGTACATTTAACCAGGTGCACCACTGCCAAGCCCCCTTTCTTAGTTGACTTATGGATTCATGTCCTGCTTTCAACATTTTGCATAATTGAAGTGCATTACCTTAAAATTGTGTTTAGGAAAAAAATAGTTTTCAGATTGTTCTAAATGTGTCATGAAGAAGCAGTAAATCCTCTCTGCACCTCTGCTTTTCACTCTTGGGCTCTGAGTTTATCTTCAATGTGTGTATGATTGCCAGCGAGAGTCTGCTTGGGCTATGGCAATGAAGACATCATCATTGTGTGAGCTGTACTGGTTTTACTACTCAAGTATTTAAGGTTAACTTCTCAGCATGTTATTCCCTAACTATATAAAATATTTAAGGCTAAATTCCATACACAGGCGGACACAGATGTAAATATTTGCTTTTAAGCTGCTAGAGACTCCCCACACCTATTCCAAGGCAGATGGTCTACCTGTGAGGCATTTCATGCCTGCGGGACACAAGGGTATGTGAGTTCCCATTCATTTGTAGGGCATATCTACTCAATTCTCTCTTATCCATATCCACAGAATCTTCATTCTAATTCAAGTGGAACACAATTGATCCAATCTTAATTCTTAAGCAGAGTGGCTCTCCAAACCCCACTTACAGGTATAGATGAAACTCTCATAACTGTTGGGGCTAGTGGACTTTTCATTCTGGTTGTCAGGCAACTTGAATCTCTCCCCTTTTCACCTCTAAGTGTAGCCATACACTTTGTTTTAAACTGTTTTGTTTCATCTTTACAATGATTATTTGCCTTTCTGAGTTAAGTATGTTAAGTACAGAGGTAGAAGGAAGGCACTGCACTTCAGCCTAATGTGCCATGTTGACTCAGTTTCTTAGCGGCACTCCTGTGTGCATGTGAGGAGAAACAAATTCAGTGTCAGTAGAGATGAGTATTATAGGGCTGGGATGGGCATGGTTCGGAGAATGAGAGCTGGATTAGTGGTGAACAGAAACAAATGTGAACTTCCAACGTGTCACTAGAAGATAGCTATGCCTTATTTCCCTAGTACAACTAGGATTAGTGGAATTTTTTTCTTTTCTTCCTTTTCTATTATTTACTTATGAGTGATGTAGAGATAAAAATACAGGGACGAGAAAGAGAGAAATCAGAGCACTGTTCAACTCTGGTTTATGGTGGTGCTGGAAATTGAACATAGAACCTCAGAGCCTCAGGCATGAAAATTTTTTTGCCTAACCTTCATGCTGTTTCCCCTAACCAGGAAATCTTGCAGTGTTAGCAATGCATGACCATATTTTTTTGTAGACAAGAAAAGAAAAAAAACTGACGATAGATAAAATGATTGATGATGGGGAACACAAAATACCCAGAGAAGGAAATCAATTAGAATGTGGGTGATGGGGTCAGGATGAAATCATGTGATAAGGAAGCGTGTTAGTGCAGTGGTATTCATGATGCATAGGAGAGTAGATTTAAGGAAACTTGTTGGGAAAAAGGACTTTTCATGTCTGCTAAGTCACAGCTGCAGAAGAGAAGTGTGCCTGAGGCTGCTATATTGAGGAGTTCCTTGAGGATCAGCAGAAGCATACTTGGATGAGGTTCTTCCTATGCAGAAATCTATTTTTGGTACTCATGTTGAAATGGAGCTTGACAAAGAAGATCAAGATCCCCAGTATCATGCCTGTGGGAAATACAAGGGAAGATAAGCAATCAAGTCAGGCAGGTGGACAGTCTCCCTAGATTATAAGGAGAGGAACATGATATTATCAAGATGAAATAGGTGGAATGCCAAGAGGTGACACACTTAGTGAAGGGAACACATTACCATGAAGGGGAACCCAGTTTTAAGTCCCTAGTTCCCAGTTGGAGGGGGGTTGTGAGGCTTCATGAACAGTGAACCAGTGCTGCAGGTGCCTCTCTTCTCTCCCTCACTCTCTAGCCTCCCTCTCTACTTGCCTTTATTTCTATCAAGCAAAAGATGAAAAATGGTCAGTAAATACATCATGACAGCACTGAGACCCATTGATAAGCCTGGTGACTAAATAAATAAATAGGTAAATAAATAAAAATGAGAATACCAAAACTCGCAGGTCAGGAGAAGTAAGCGTGAAGAACACAGATACAAGTAACAGAAAATTCCATCTTAACAAGGAAATATAGGACCCCTGAGTTGAGAAGTATGTTCAAAGGGAAGAATTAGCAGTTTTGTTTGATTTGAGAGAAAAGCAAAAGAGGTACATACTGAAAATAAGAAAAAAGGATGGAGGAAGACTTAAATATACTGAACCATTTTATTGCTTAAAAAGGAGTACAGACAAAAACATTTTAGCATAATACACACATAAATAGTACATTTGTGAATGTCTCATATTAGTTTGTATACTACCAATGTATATAGAAATAGGTAATGTACCTTATTTACTTTTTGGGTAGAGATAGCCATAAATTGACAGAAAGGGGGAGATAGAGAGGGAGAGAGATAGAGAGACACCTGCAGCCCTGCTTCACCACTTGTAAAGTTTTCCCTCTGCAGGTGGGGACCAGGAACTTTAAACTGGGTCCTTGTGCACTGTAAAATGTGAACTCAACTAGGTGCATCACCACCCAGCCCCTTAAATATATAATATATATATATATATATATATATATATATATATATATATATATATATATATATATTATTACCACCAGGAGTATTACTGGGGCTATGTGTCTGCATGAGGAACCAATCACTCCTGGCAGCCATTTCTTTTAACTTTTTTTATTTCTCTTTTATTAGATAGGACAGAGAGAAACTGAGAGGGGAGGTGGAGATAGGGAGAAAGAAAGATAAACACCTGCAGACCTGCTTCATGCTTTGTGAGGCACTGCAGGGCGGGGGGAGTAGAGTGCGAGCTCCAAACCAGGTCCTTGCACATGGTAATATGTGTGCTTAACCAGGTTTGTCCTCACTTGACCCCCTCAAAATTAGTTATTTTAAATTGAGAATTCCTACCAAAGAGTTATTTATAAAGAAATCAGCTTTCCATAGCAAGGGACCAAAAAGGTCAGTATCCAGGTGACAGGACACAGAAGGGTCCTCTAGCAAAAAGAAAAGAATCTTCTATCCACAAATCATAGTTGGAAGAAATCTATAAAGTATAGGACTCTGCTATGGCAAACAAAGAGAAGACTATGTCAAAAATCCAGCACCTCAGTCTTACTCCTACAATTCTAAACAGGAAATTAAAAACAGGTAATTCAAAACTGTAAAGACGATAGAAGCAAGTCTAGCTAACATAGTCTGGTAGGCACCATGTTGGAATTCAGTTTTCATAGTCAGAAACCCTGGGGTGGGTTCCGGGAAGATCTCTCCAGCTGACTCAATTTACTATTTGAAGAGGTGTGAAACCACACTTCTAAAACAGGTAAAATCTTGAAAACCTCAAAAAGAACTAAAAATTTCAAAAAGTAATATGTTTTATTAATTCCACAACTTTTGTGTGTTTGCCAAAGATTATAATGTTAATAACATAGAAGGGAGTGTCATATAGTTTAGCATCTATAACAGCACTAATATTGATGAACATTTTTTAATTGGATAGAGACAGCCAGAAATTGAGAGGGAAGGAGGTGATAGAAGGGGGGGAGGACTTCCAACACTGCTTCACCACTCACAAAGCTTTCCCCCCTGCAGGTAGGTACTGGGGGCTCAAACCCAGGTCCTTGCGAGTCGTAACACATGTGCTCAACCAATGATGAACATTTTTAATTAGCCATATATGAAGTGCTGAACTAAGCATGAGAAAGACTATGATAATTGAAGACATGACTTCTAGAAGCTTACATTCAAGCAGAGGAGACCGTTGGGTGCAAAGATGTCTTAATAAGTGAATAAAACCAGTTAGCTGAACTTAAGTTAAACATGGAACTAGCTAGGTTGGGGTAGATAGCATAATAGTTATGCAAAGGGACTTTCCTGCCTGGGGCTTTAAGGTCTTAGATTCAATTGCCCACACCACTATAAGCCAGAGCTGAGCAGTGCTCTGGTAAAATAATAATAATTAATAATAATAATAATAAATTAAAAAGAGACATGCTCATTACTTTTTAATTTCTTTATTGGGGAATTAATGGTTTACATTTGGCAGTAAAATACATTAGTTTGTACATGCATAACATTTCCCAGCTTTCACATAATAATTCAACCTCCACTAGGTCCTCTTCTGCCATCAGTTTCCAAACCTGAACCCTCCAACCCCACCCCAGAGTCTTTTACTTTGGTGCACATACTCATTACATTTTTAATAAAAATGTTATTTTTGTTTCATCTTAACAGTAAGTACTAAGTTTATCTAGATGCAGATATAAGAAAGATGTAAGAATGCATGGCCTACCTATAATTTTTGTTTCTTGAATTAAAAAAAAAAAAGGAGGAGTCGGGCGGTAGCACGGGTTAAGCGCACATGGAGGTGAAGCACAAGGACCGCTTTAAATGAATCCTTGTTGGAGCCCCCAGCTCCCCACCTGCAGGGGAGTCACTTCACAAGTGGTGAAGCAGGTCTGCAGGTGTCTATCTTTCTCTCGCCCTCTCTGTCTTCCCCTCCTCTCTCCATTTCTCTCTGTCTTATCCAACAACGACTACAGAATAAAGCAACAAGGGCAACAAAAGGGAATAAATGAATAACTATTTTTTTAAAAAGTCTATATGGCTAACACACTTTTAGTGGCAGAGACATTTGGAGGATCTGAAATGTACCAGACTTAAATTTAGACCTGAATTTGCAATTTGTGTCCCACCTTAGCACTTAAATCTCCTCTTTTGGGGGAAAACGTCTTCAGTATCTCCAAGTTACTGCCTCTTCATCTATAAAAGGAGGGTAGTGATTTCTGCCTCTAATGTTATTGTGAAGATTAAGTGAGATAAGAGGGCTGGGTGGTAGTGCAGCAGCTTAAGCGCCAAGCACAAGGACCAGCATAAGGATCCCAATTCTTTTTTTTTTAATATTTTGTTTATTTATGAGAAAGATAGGAGGAGAGAGAAAGAACCAGACATCAAGGATCCCAATTCTAGCCCCCAGCTCCCCATCTGCAGAGGAGTCGCTTCACAAGCAGTGAAGCAGGTCTGCAGGTATCTGTCTTTCTCTCCCCTTCTCTGTCCTCCCTCCTCTCTCAATTTCTCTCTGTCCTGTCCAACAACAATAACATCAATGTCAATAACAACAATAACAACAACAACAAGGGTGACAAAATGGGAAAAAAAATGGCCTCCGGGAGCAGTGGATTCACAATCCAGGCACCAAGCTCCAGCAATCACCCTGGAGGGGGAAATAAATAACAAATAAATAAAAAGATTAAGTGAGATATTTTGAGACTGTCTTGTAAGAAAATTTTTGGGGGGTGTTCTTTTTTTCTTTTTTTTCCCTTTATTTATAAAATGGAAATACTGACATACATAGATAAGAGGGATATAATTCCACACCATTCCCACCACCAGAACTCCTTATCCTATCCCCTCCCTTGAAAGCTTTCCTATTCTTTTTTTTAATTTTTTTTATTATTGGGGAATTAATGTTTTACATTCAACAGTAAGTACAATAGTTTGTACATGCATAACATCCCCCAGTTTCACATATAACAATACAACCCCCACTGGGTCCTCTGAATCCTTCTTGGGCCTGTATTCTCCCCAGCCACCCACCCCAGAATATTTGGTGCAATACGCCAATTCCATTTCATGTTCTACTTCTGTTTCCTTTTCTGATCTTGTTTTTCAACTTCTGCCTGGGAGTGAGATCATCCCATATTCATCCTTCTGTTTCTGACTTTTTTCACTCAACATGATTTTTTCAAGGTCCATCCAAGATCGGCTGAAAATGGTGAAGTCACCAGTTTTTATATCTGAGTAGTATTCCATTGTGTATAGATACCACAACTGGCTCAGCCACTCATCTGTTGTTGGACACCTGGGTTGCTTCCAGGTTTTGGCTATTACAAATTGTGCTGCCAAGAACATAAGTGTACACAGATCTTTTTGGATGGATATGTTGGGTTCCCTAGGATATATCCCCAGGATAGGAATGGCAGGATCATAGGGTAGGTCCATTTCTGAGAGTTCTCCAGACTGTTCTCCACAAAAGTTGGACCAATTGACATTCCCACCAGCAGTGTAGGAGGGTTCTTTTGACCCCACACCCTCTCCAGTATTTGTTGCTGTTACCTTTTCTGTTGTATGACATTTTCATAGGAATGAAGTGGTATCTCGTTGTTGTCTTTATTTGCATTTCTCTGACAATCAGAGACTTGGAGCATTTTTTCATGTGTTTCTCGGCCTTTTGGATCTTTTCTGTGGTGAATATTCTGTCCATGTCCTCCCCCCAATTTTGGATGGGGTTATTTGTTGTCTTGTTGTTGAGTTTGGCAAGCTCTTTATATATGTTGGTTATTAAACTCTTGTCTGATGTATGGCATGTAAAGATCTTCTCCCATTCTGTGAGGGGTCTCTTGGTTTGGGTAGTGGTTTCTTTTGCTGTGAAGAAGCTTTTTAATTTGATGTAGTCCCATAGGTTTATACTTGCCTTAATCTTCTTTGTAATTGGATTCGTTTCATTGAAGATGTCTTTGAAATTTATGCGGAAAAGAGTTCTGCCAATATTTTCTTCTAAGTATCTGATAGTTTGTGGTCTAACATCCAAGTCCTTGATCCACTTGGAATTTACTTTTGTATTTGGTGAAATACAGTGGTTCAGTTTCATTCTTCTGCATGTTTCAACCCATTGTTTCCAACACCAATCCAGGCACCAAGCTCCAGCAATCACCCTGGAGGGGGAAATAAAAAAAATTTAAAAAATAAAAAGATTAAGTGAGATATTTTGAGACTGTCTTGTAAGAAAATTTTTATGTAAAAATTAATTACTCATAAACATTAAAGGAAGCTATACAAAGATAGATAATATTAAATATGAATACTATGATAAATAAATATGAATAACTTTATCTGGAGAGAATATATACCCTACATGAAAGCAAACTATAAATGTTATTCAGAAATAAGAATTTATTAGTTTAGTAAAAGCAGTGAAAATGATAACCTAAGGTTTTCCACCACTGTCAGCACCCCCAGAATGATGTATAACTTTCTATCTGATGTGATTCCATACAGCAGAGAATCACGCTTTTAATCTTCTACTACATTTAAAATTTTAGTTTTAGCTTATCAAAAGGAAGAGGAAAGCATATTCTTTTCAGTGTTTTATATCCTGATAAACCTAAATGTAACCAATAAAATTAGACACCTTATAGCAGTGAAAATACTTCTTCTGTGAGGTGATAAAGATGTAATTCTGAGTGCACTGACGGATATTTTACACTAACTCCCAGTGCCAGAATTAGGCACATCTTATGATGGTATGAATTAGCATTTAGTGTCTATTTACATGGCACTTTCTTCTTGTTGGAAGTTATACATTTCCAGGTTTCCATATAGCATTTCTGTGCAAAGCACAAAGTTAGTTTACATATGTCTCAAACACACCCCGCATTCTGTGTATAAACTTAACATGAGATCTACATAGACCTGTTTGTTAATACAAATAGAACACACAGAAGCAACACAGATGCCCAACCACAGATGAGCAGTTAAGAAAGTTGTATATATGCAATGGGGTGCTATTCAGCTATTAAAAATGACAAAATATTTCCTTTACCTTATTATGGGCAGAATTTGAAGGAGTCATATTAATGAGATCAACCAGTAGGAGAAGGATGAATGCCAAATGATATCACTTATAGTATAACTTGAAAATCAAAGCAAGGAGCAAAACAGGGAGTTAAACTTGCACTAAACATGGTCTGCTACAGCAAGATTAAGGATATGGGGGTGATGGAGGAGGTGGATGAGGGGGCATTCCCCAAGGCCCATAATGGTGCTGGAAGACCTAGCTTGGTAGTGGGACTAATGTGAGGAAACCTATGAGGGGAGGATGAGAAATAGTACCCATGTGGCAGTAACTGTCTTATATATCATTATTCCTCTAATAAAGCATAAATTTGAATTTTTTTCTTTATTGGGGGATTAATGGTTTATAGTAGGGAACAAAATACAATAGTTTGTACATGCATAACATTTCCCAGTTTTCCACATAACAATTCAGCCCCACTAGGTCCTCCTCTGCCATCATGATCCAGAACCTGAACCGTCCCCCACCAATCCCAGGGTCTTTTACTTTGGTGAAATACACCAACTCTCCAACTCCAGTCCAAGTTCTGCTTTGTGTGTTTCCTCTGTTCTTATTTATCAACTTCTTTTGTTAAATATTTATTTATTCCTTTTTGTTGCCCTTCTTTTACTGTTGTAGTTATTAGTTGTTGTTACTGATGTCATTGTTGTTGGGTAGGACAGAGAGAAATGGAGAGAGGAGGGGAAGACAGAGAGGGGGAGAGAAAGATAGACACCTGCAGACCTGCTTCACCACCTGTGAAATGACTCCCCTACAGGTGGGGAGCCAGGGGGCTCGAACCGGGATCCTTATACTGGTCCTTGCACTCTGTGCCACATGCACTTAACCTACTGTGCTACCGCCCGACTCCCCTTATTTATCAACTTCTATCCATGAGTGAGATCATCCTATATTCATCCTTTTCTTTCAGGCTGATCTCACTTCACATGATTCCTTCAAACTCCATCCAAGATGAGGTGAATAAGGTGAATTCATCATTTTTAATAGCTGAGTAGTATTCCATCATGTATATATACCAAAACTTACTCAGGAACTCATTTGTTCTTGGACATCTGGGTTGTTTCCATGTCATCAGAGTTCGGGGCGCCAGTAGGCCAGGCTAGCTTTGCGGCGGTAGACAGAGACTTGGGAACACATGGCTGAGCAGAGAAGCTGTATTTCTTTATTCAGGAGCAATGATTCAAAAACTAATCTAATCTAATCACCACAAGTTCTGTCCTGTATTCTTCTCCTCTGGCAGCAGCGGCAGGAACTCAGGAAGTATGTAGGGTAGTGGGTGGGGAGAAGGGAGAAGCGCGAAAAGGCAAAGACTAAACCACAATCTCCCGGAGGTGGTGGGGGAGTGAGACCAAACCAATGTGAAGCATACCAACAATTCCCCTTTTTCTTTTTAACTAATTGACCATAGTATCAGGAGTGTGGGGTGAACAGAAACCTATATCATACAGGCATTTTCAAAAAAGAAACTGGCACAAACATGGAGGAACAAGTAAGCGAGCAACAAGAACCAGTGTGCTGCCAAGGGAAGGCCTGAGGGGGTGTTTCTTGCCTCTGTGGGCAAGGCTTTATCAAGCTAAAGAACATTTCCTGCCTCTGTGGACTTGTCTTGCCTCTGGGGCATTACTTGCCTCGACGGGCATTTGTTGCCTCTGTGGGCATTACCTACCATGGGGGGGGTATGGCCTATAGAGTCCCATGGCAGCTGGCTGCAGTCAGTCTTTGAGAAACCCAGCAGTGTAAAGGGAAGCTGCTAGTTTTGTGCAAAGTGTCCAAGGGGTGTACCAGTGAGTCTGATAGAAATGCCAGTCCAAAGCAGATGTCCACAGAAGAATGCCAGGGGGTGGAACGTTGTATGAGGAAGGTCAGCTGCTGGAATTCTGCTTTTCTGTAGAGAACTTGACAGCTGCCATTCACTTACTTATGAAACAAAACTTGTAGCAGGTTAGAAGTTTACCACAATAGATATCTCGATTATTATAATTGGTTTAAGTATCTTTATAAATTTGGAAAGTCTTTTTTTGTTTCATTTTAAGGCTCCTAACCAATCTAAGCACAATAAAATGTGGTAAGGCAAAGAACTGTTGCTAGAGCCTCAGACATGAGAATCATTAGCATAACCATTGTGCAATCTAACTTCCTGATTGAGAAGGTATTTGAGAGTTTTACATATCAACGTCTTATTTAACCTTTTGTTACACCCATTCAAGATGGAGATACACTCTAGGTGTGCGCAGGTATTTTAGACCAACTTAGTTAAAATATATTGATTTTTAACTAATTTTTACCTCAGACTTTAAATGTAAGTTAATTTTACCTTTATGAGAACTATGTTGAAAACCTTTTTCATTTAACTTTGCCTGGTAAGAATATAGCCTTAAAGTTACATTTTTAACCTTATAGTTAATGTTTACCAAACTTTAAACACACACATACACATGGTCTTTTATACACAAGGAGAAAAGCTTTTGTTATGAAGACATGTCATTTTAAACACGAGTTTAGATCTATACTATCTTAGTTGTTCGGGGTGTGTGTTGTCCGGCGGTGGCTTCTTGCACAACTTCAGCTCCAGGAATTGCAGGTTGTGATCTCTGCAGGAATATCTGCGTATTCTAGCTCCTCTGCCTTCAGAGCCAAGCTGGGGATCTCGGCCAGGGGGCCCAGTCCTGGCAGGGAGCCTGCAGTATCCAGGTGGTCTGGGATCTGCCCAGACTTCATAGCAGGAGGGCAGGCAGGCCGGCCATGCAGAAGGCATGGACTGAGGTTCCCTGGGTTGGCGGCCAGGATAGGCTGCAGCCCTGCCTGCATGCACGCTGCCCTGCTCTCGGCGGCCGAGCAGCGTGGAGGGAGCCCACGCCCAACGCCCCGCACCATGCAGCTGCGAGCCAGTTCATGCGGGTGGGCAGCAGGCAGTAATCAGTGTGTGGCACAGAGAGAAATGTTCCAGAAACACAGAAACAGTCTCATGAAGAAAGGGAAGAGGCCTTTGAAAACCTCTTCACAAGCAGAAAAGCAGCCCATAGTGGATAGGTAGCCAAACTGTCTTCACTTATCTGGGGGATGCTCAGGTCAGATCCCACATGGGCGCCATATGTTGTCAGAGTTCGGGGCACCAGTAGGCCAGGCTAGCTTTGCAGAGGTAGACAGAGATTTGAGGACACACGGCTGAGCAGAGAAGCTGTATTTCTTTATTCAGGAGCAATGATTCAAAAACTAATCTAATCTAATCACCACAAGTTCTGTCCTGTATCCTTCTCCTCTGGCAGCAGTGGCAGGAACTCAGGAAGTAAGTAGGGTAGGGGGCAGGGAGAAGAGAGAAGCGCGAAAAGGCAAAGACTAAACCACAATCTCCTGGAGGTGGTGGGGGAGTGAAACCAAACCAATGTGAAGCATACCAACACTTCCAGGTTTTGGCTACTACAAATTGTGTTGCTATAAACATAGGTATACATAAATATTTTTGGATGGGTGTGTTTGGTTCCATAGGCTATATCCCCAAGAGAGGAATTGCAGGATCATAGGTTAGGTTCACTTCTAGCTTTCTGAGAGTTCTCCAGACTGCTCTCCATGGTGGTTGGGCCAATTTACATTCCCACCAGCAGCACAGGAGAATTCCTTTGGCCCCACAACCTCTCCAGCATTGTTGCTGCTATCTTTTCTGATGTATGACACTCTCACAGGTGTGAAGTAGTATAAAGCATACTTTTTAGAAATTATATATTCAGCCATCTGACCTTCACCAAGACATCATGTCAAAACAGAAGAGGATTCAAACTATATCAGGCTCAGCATAGTTGGATAAATGAAAGGCATCAGTGTGTAGATCAGGTTCTTATCTTCTTTAGTGGTTAACTCACTCCTAGAACACACTAGAACAGATGTGCTTGCTTGCAGGGTTGAGATGTGAAGATATGTTCCCTATTACAGTAGAATAATTGAAAATGTCTTAGAAAGAGTTTTTGGAATGCACACATTTGCTTTCCAGATCATAAAACCAGCAGAAATAATTTAGGTCAGATTGGAAAGACTGTAATTCACTGATCACCTGCAAATTTATATTTTATGGGCTGTACATATTTAATGAAGAAGCAATCATATTCTGTTCCAGAAAGAAATGAAATCCTGGCTGTTGGGTGATTAAAGGCAAGGAGGACAACACCCTCTGCTGCCCTTTGCTGTCCATGTTTCAGCTTCCCCTGTAGGAACTCACACTTGGAAGGCCCTGCTGTTGTCCTCTGCCACAACTACTCCATGTACCCTTGAAGCTTAAGAAAGGCAGCAACTGTGATCACTTTTACACAACAGTTCATATAACACACCTGTCAGTAAACATTTATATCCACTTCAGATGAGCTCTACCCAGGAGCTCACAGAAGATATTCTCACTACATTTTTCTTGAATGACTAAATTTGTATTCTTCTATAGATTTTGGCCCAAATCTGAAACTCACCTGGGTCAGAGGACTCAGTACCTGAGTGTTGCAAAAAAGAAGGTGGTTTTTCTGTTTGTTTGTTTGTCTTTCCCAAGATGACAACATTCTATGATTTTATAGACTGGGACACACTGGACCTTCTCAGCTTCTCTTGGCTTCCCAAATAATGCCTTTAAGGTTCTTAGCCTCATCATAAATTCTCTAACCAAACAGACTTAGACCAAATAGACTCATCAATCTAGTAGAGAGCCCTGAAGAATACAGACCCTATAAACTTAATCATAGTATGGGCACAACATATGACACTCAGCACACAACTGCAGGAAAGTGTAACCTCATCAGATAAAGAAAGGGCTACAAAATCCGGGTAAGGGCAAAAGACTAGCTCACTTAATGATGGCCTCTTTCATCAATACCAAACCATCCCATCATCTGGAACCCTAATCAGGGAATTCTTGGATTTCTACACAGATATGATGGGCCTAGACCTCTAATAGATCTCTCTCTACATCATCACTGGTCATCTCCATCAAAAACAACATTATAAGCCTTATTGTAGGCCTCTCCAGAAACTTGTCCTCCTCATAAAGTAGCAATGGTAAGGATTGCCCACTCTCCAAGGGGAGGCTGGGTCATCCTACTCTGCTGCTCAAGGAAGACTGATCTTGAAGTGAGTGCAGCCTAGAATTTCCTACCTGTGAACCTGGACTGCAAGCTCAGACTGACAGGGACTCAAAGTTATAAAGGCTCCTATGCTAAATATGAACATATATGGGCCCTGGGCCAAAACTGATGGGGTAAACAATTAATTTTATGCATATATTTTCTTCAAGTTTGGGAGCTACTGTCTGCCTTAATCCAACTTTCCATCCCTATTCTCAACTCTGACTGTATCTTCCCAGACAATATTTTTAATCCACATCTGTGTTAGCTATCAAGCTTAAGTAAAAATTCCTAAAGTCATATGTCCCTAGAAATATAACTAAAATAGATTCCTAGCTTCTTTTTACCTAAATATCCCTATTCTCATCTGCTCTATTCCTACATTTTGGTTCCTGTTTATTAATCATTTTGTCTTGTTTTATATCTTACTGCCTTTCAGCCTCCAAATTGCAGATGCTACTATAACACCAGCTTGACTTCCCTGGACAGACAACTTCACCATTGTGTCCCAGAACCTCATCTCTCCAGAGCCCTACTTCACTAGGGAAAGATAGAGACAGGCTGGAGGTATGGAACCACCTGCCAACATCCATGTTCAGCCGAGAAGCAATTACAGAAGCCAGAAATCCCACCTTCTACATCCCATAAAAAATTTTGGTCCATCCACCCAGAGCAGAAGATATGTTAGAGGTAAATGACCAGAGGGTTCTAAACTCCAACTCCATCAGGACCCAGAGAGAGAAGAGGTGCTGGGGTTACGTTGGGGGAGAGAGAGAGACCGGGAACTCGTGGTGGAGCGGGAACGCAAATCTTTATTCATGTGGGAGCTCCAGAGTCAGGTATGAGCACAGCGGGTTTAGGCCACGAGGAGCTAGCAAAATGGCTGCCTCCCACTATGCATGCCAGCCCTTCTCCAGGTCTTCTCCAGGTCGGGACACGGAAGAGAAAAGGAGGGCGAAACCAGGAACAGCAGTGGGTTTTATAGGGTAAAAATGGAAGTGGCAAGTCAGGAGAGAATAGGCTAAGGAAGAGGGTGGAGAAAAGAAAAAGGCATTCTGGGAACTTCCTTAGTTGTGGTTGCTGTAGTTTTTAGCTGGCGGGAATTAGCAACACCCTGAGGAGATAACGTGGTGGGGTATATGTAAATAATACTTGCATGGAAATATAGTGGTTTGTGGGCCCTGCCAATGTTCAACCACATCTGTACGATATCCCAACAAAGAGGGAAAAAGGAAGGACATTTGGAAGTAGTAATAGGTGTAGGTGTGACTTAGGAAGAGAAAGCAGAACCACAGGGAAAAAATGGACAAATGTTAATGAATATAGATAAGTGTTTACATAAATAATAGTCTGTGGCATTGAGAGAACTACTGATGTTTCTGATGGAAGGAATGGGACACAGAACTATGGTGGTGGGAATGGTGCCATATTTACCTCTTTCATCACACAGTCTTGTAAATCAATATTAAGTCACTAATAAAATTAGCCTTCACCAGTGGAACCCCTCCTCTCCAGAGTCTTGCCCCACTAGGGAAAGATAGAAACAGGCTGAAAGTATGGATTGACCTGCCAATGCCCATGTCCAGTGGAGAAGCAATTACAGAAGCCAGACCTTCTACCTTCTGCTCCCAATAATGACCCTGGGTCCATGCTCCCAAGGGATAAAGACTAGGAAAGCTTCCAATGGAAGGTATGAGATGCAGAACTCTAGTGGTGGAAGTTGTGTGGAATTGTACCCCTCTTATCCTATGGTCTTGTCCATCATTATTAAATCAATAAAAATAAAATAAAATAAAATAAAGCACAAAAATTTTAAAATAATGTTCTAAGTCTTTGGAGTTGATTGTTGGTTCTCCTGGTAGAGCATATAATGTTACCATGCACAAACCCAGGTTCACCCCCAGACCCCACCTGCAGGGGGAAAGCTTCAGGACTGGTGGAACAGTGCTACAGGTGTGTCTCTTCTCTCTGTCTTTCACCTCTATCTCTCCCTTTCTGTCTCTCTCTGTGTCTCACCCCCTAGAAAAAGTAGAAAAAAATGGCTACCTGGAAGTAGAAAAAAATGGCTACCTAGAATGATGGAGCCAAGCAGGCACTAAGCTCCAAAGATAACAGTGGTAGCAAATAAATAAATTCTAGCACTCTGGACATAGAAAACACATGGGCATATAAAATATACCTCAAAAATATACAAATCTCTTTTAAAAAATCATATACTGTGGGAGTATATCTCAGTGGTAGAGAATCTGTCTCGCTAAATTCTTGGTTTGATGCCTTACACCTGCCAAATTCTATGTGAATACTTGAGCTGTCGTTTATGCCTTAGTACATATTCGTGATTATATTATTTACTGACTTCCGGAAATGGAACTACAGAACAAATGGATCTTTATGGGGAAACCTAGTCAGCTCCAAGCTGAGGGGTACAACTCCTCATAGGACAATCAGTGGATTATAGTGTGTAGCCTTGGAACTACAGCTCAACAATGGAACAAAGTCCCTTGAACTGTGGTTTAAAAGGAGTCCTGACTCAAGGGAACAAATAAGAAAATTTCAAAAATCAAATCAAGGTGCATTTATTTCCTATCTTAACTATTATGATTTCCTATTCTATTATTCACAATGTAGTAATCAAATGAGTATATCCGAGTGATTTAAGAGCAATGTGAATTGCAACATTTTTATCAGGAAAGACAAATCTAGAACTACCAAGAGGAGAGAGAGGATGGGGGTTGGGGAGCTGTTCTGCCCCATGGGTACCTTGGGATTGAAAAGGAAGGAATTCTGTTTCTGAAGGGAAATAGTGTCTTCTTCAGAATTTTCCTGAAAATCAATTATATACCTATGCTGCAGTAAGTGCAATCATTGTTATATCCATGTTTATGTTTTGACACTTATTTCTCTTATGCAAGACAGTAAATGAGCAAGTGAGAGAAAGAGCCAGAGTGGAAGACCCCTTCAGCATATACAGTACTAAAAACAGGGACTTTGTGCAGAAAAGATATCACCTCTCTAGCTGCTGTTTGTTTGTTTGTTTGTTTGTTTTTTAAGGAATAGAGTCACTCTACTATTTTCAGTTACATAGAGAAGGAAGTGGACAGGGGAAAGGAGAGACTTGTCTGGGAAATTGAAACAAGGACATTGATATCCCAGACACCAAATCTTATGGCCAGCTAAACTCTGAAATCTCTTTCCTTTCAAAATATACTGAGTCACCCAATTCCTAAAATGGTTAAGTGGCAACCTATAATTAACCTAGTGTCATATTTTTTTAATTTCTTTATGGGGGAATCAATGTTTACATTCGACAGCAAATACAATAGTTTGTACATGCATAACACTTCTCAGTTTTCCATATAACAATACAACCCCCCACTAGGAGTTTTTTTTTAATATACTGGATGCACATTTTTATGTTTTGATTTCTTCCTTTCTTTGCCACCAATATGACTCCAGTACTCCCAGGGCTATTTGTTTCTTCATTTTTCCTTTCTAATAGAGGATGAAACAGACAGGGATAGAGAAGGGCAGAGAGAAACAGAGAGGAGAGATACCTGCAATACAAACTTGAACCCAGATGCTTGCACTGGGTAAGCCAACTATATATTTGATGTTGATAACTGAGTGCCCACCTCAGTGAATTTTAAGTGCTAATCTAGCTATAAGCAAAAGAAACTCTGGGAATAAAAGAAACGTTTCACTAGGATATTTGCAGTGGAGGAGATAGAGGAAGAACACTCCCACCCACCCCACCCCCCACACACACACCCCACCCCCACATCAACAGCCTTCCCTTCTCAACTTCTCTCTGTCCTATCATATAAGAAGGAAAAAGAAAAAGAAGGGGGCATGGCTAGCAGGAGCTGTGCATCAAGCCTTAGTGATAACTAGTGGCTTTTTTTTTATTTAAGAAAGGAGACATTAACAAAACCATAGGATAAGAGGGGTACAGTTCCACACAATTCCCACCACCCTATCTCCATATCCCATCCCCTCCCCTGATAGCTTTCCCGTTCTCTATCCCTCTAGGAGTATGGACCCAGGGTCATTGTGGGTTGCAGAAGGTGGAAGGTCTGGCTTCTGTGATTGCTTCCCCGATGAACATGGGTGTTGACTGGTCAATCCATACTCCCAGTCTGCCTCTCTCTTTCCCTAGTAAGGTGGGTCTCTGGGGAAGCGGAGCTCCAGGACAGTGAGCTAAGTCAGAAAGATAAAGATGAGTATGGGATGATCCCACTCATCAACATGAGTTGAGAAAGAAGAACAGAAAGGGAAATTAAAAGCAGGATCTGACTAAATTGAGAGTAGGGCACCAAAGTAAAAACCCCTTGGTGAGGGGGAGGGTGGACATTCAGCTTCCCAGGGCGGTGGTGGGTGGGGGTGGGGGGAATGGGACACAATCTTTTGGTGGTGGGAATGGTGTTTATGCACACTTCTATTAATTTGTAGTCATATAAATCACTAGTGGCTTTTTTTTTTTAGTATTGCATTTTCCATGTTATTTGACTTAGCTTCCATGAAATTTTGTCCAATAGCACCCTCTAGTGAGTCAAAGGCAACAAAACCAGAGTAATGTAAGCACTCATTTTGCCAAAAGTATGAATTGAGGGGAAAATTAAAGCATAGAGTCCCTCAGGATCTTTAGGTCAAACCAGCTTGCCACTTAAGCATATATGCTTCTCAGTTTGAGCATTAACTTCTTTTTTCAAATTTTGTTTATTTATTATTGGATAGAGACAGAAACTGAGAGAGGAGGGGGAGAAAGAGAGGGAGAGAGAAAGAGAGTCACCCTAAACTCTACTTCAGTACTTGTGAAGATGTCTCCCTGCAAGTGGGGACGAGAAGCCTGAATCTGGGTCCTTGTGCACTGTAGTGTGCTTAACCAGGTGAGCCATTACCTGGCCCCCTGGACATTAACTTCTCTTTCTCTCCCTTTTTTTTTTTTTTTAGAGATGTTCTAAAAACTAAGTATGAAATACTTAAAGCTGATGTGAAAGGAATAAGAAACCTTACCAGTGCCTGGAAATGATATACCCGGTAGAGTTCACAAGTTACCATTATCAAGGACCTAGTTTCAAGCCCATGGTCCCCACCTATAGGGGGAGGTGTCATGAGTGATGAAGCAGTGCTACAGGTGTCTCTGTCCCTATTTATATGCCTATCATAATAAAAAAAAAAAAGGAAAATAGGGGGTCAGGTGGTAGCACAGCAGGTTAAGCGCACATGACGCAAAGCTCAAGGACCAGCATAAGGATTCCAAGTTGAGTTCCTGACTCCCCACCTATGGGGGGTGGGTCACTTCACAATCGGTGAAGTAGGCCTGCAGGTGTCTGTCTCTCCCCTTTTCTGTCTCCCCTTCTCTCTTGATTTCTTTCTGTCCTATCCAACAACAACAACATTAGTGGCAACAACAATAAGGGCAACAAAATGGGAAAAAATGGCCTCCAGGAGTAGTGGATTCACAGTACAGGCACCAAGCCCCAGCAATAACCCTGGAGGCAAAAAAAAAAAAAAAAAAAAAAGAAAGAAAAAGAAAAAAAGAAAAATGATTGCTGGGAGTGGTGGATTTGTCATGTTGGCACGAAGCCCCAGCAACAGGCTTGGTGACAAAATAAAAGAAAGAAATCAAGGTGGTTAGCATGTGTTACCACACACAAAGGACCCAAATTCAAGCCCCCAGCCCCTACCTGCAAAGGGAAAGCCCCCACTCCAGAGAGGTGAAGCAGTGATATAGGTGTTTCTATCTTCCTCTCCCTCTATATTCTTTTCCCTTCTCAATTTCTCTATGTCCTATCTAATCTAATAAAACTTTAATATGGGATGATCTGACTCACTGGCAGAAGTTGAGAAATAAGAACAGAAAGGGGAACACAAAGTAGAACTTAAACTGGGTTTGGTATATTGCACCAAAGTCAACTCTGAAGGAAAAAGGTGATTTCAGGTCCTAATGCAGGATGGTAGAGTTCCTAGGCTGGGGGTATGAGTATTTTGTAGAAAACTGAGAAATTGTATACATGTACCAACAATTGTATTTACTGTAAATCATTAATTTTTCCAATAAAAATAGAGAGGAAGAAAAAAGGAAGGGAGGGAGGGAGGGAGGAACCTTACCAAGTCAGTATATGCTCTTATAACCACTGTCAACTTTTCAGTCAGGCCTGAAAAGTTCACGAAGGCTGAGCTGACTCTGCCAGACCAGGTGGGTCATACACAGGTAACATGCATCAGGTGCCTGGGTAGATAGGTCATCATGAAAGACATACAGTGACTACACAGTCCAGATGGTCAAGAAAACAGAGAAGAGACCATACAAAATAATGTACAAAATGTTTTCTACTGAGCTCCTCAGAACCAAAGAGATCTTACGAGTACAATATGAGTTACATTCCCATTATTATAAAATTCACAAGTCCTTAGTGTTTGCACTTCAAACTGAAAGATGGGGAAAAAACAGAAAAACCTTTGTACTGTGTCTATGCTATTATCTATGGTTACTAAAATCTGTGAATCAGGGAAGGTATGAAATAGCAGCAACAAAAATATGTAAAAAGTATATAAATACCATTAACTATAAACCCTATCGATCTGACCCAAGGTACAGATATATTTATATTTAGCACAGAAGCCTGTGTAATCTCTATATCCTTGTCAGTCTGAGCTCAAAGTCCAGGGTCACAGCTAGGAACATTCTAGGTTGCACTCATTTCAGGGCCTATCCTCTAGCAGCAGGGTAGGCTGACCCAACTTCTCTTCCCTGAAGTCTTAACGTGTTTTCATTTCTTATGAGAATCCACCAGCAGAGGGTGCCCTGACACTGTTTTGCCCTCTTCTTCATAAGCAATAGTTTAACCAAATGACTAGAGAAAAATAATGCATTTGATTATATCCTAGTGATTATTTACCCTCCTTTTGAGCAGCTGGGGTACTCTAGCATTACAGATTTTAGTGTGTCATTGAGGATAAGGTGCTGTAAGGGTCGTGCTTGGACTGGCTACTAACTGTGTGCTAATGTGAGCTAACAGACTTAAAATAACATGATGAAGTTATAATTTATAATAACATGAAAAGCTTAATAAGTAATATTTAAGAATTATAATTAAAATTCATATTTTAATAATTATCTAATCTCTTTATAGGCTAAAGTAACTGGTAATCTACACACCAGATTATTATTAATCTATAATAAATACATACATACATACACACATAAAAGAGAGACACAGATTAGGGAACAGCAGTTTCTTAATCCATTACCAAAACCTGGAGTTACATGGTCAAATGTATCTAGAAAAATGCCTTCCCACAAACATTATTTTATCAAATCTTTCTCCCCCAGATACTCTTCTTTAAAGATATCACACCTCTGTGAGCCAACATTTCCCACACTCAGATGGCCATGTGACAGTTTTATTTTTCCCATAATATACACCAGTTAAGAATACAAATGGTCAACAAAGTCCCATAATCTAGATATACACCAGTTTCTGTGAGAGAGAGCTTATGTGCACACGTATCCATAAACTACTGCAAAATATATACCTGAAAGCAGAAGTACACTAGAGTTTGCAGTGAGTACCTCCCTAACACTTCCTCTCCACTATTCCAAGCTTGGGATCCATGATTGCTCAACAAATTGTTTGGCTTCATATGTTAACTCTCTTTTCAATCACCAGGTTCCAGATGCCACCAGGATGCTGGCTAGGCTTCCCTGGATTGAAGACCCCACCAATATGTCCTGGAGCTCAGCTTCCCCAGAGACACACCTTACTAGGGAAAGAGAGAGGCAGACTGGGAGTATGGACCGACCAGTCAACGCCCATGTTCAGCGGGGAAGCAATTACAGAAGCCAGACCTTCTACCTTCTGCAACCCTCAACAACCCTGGGTCCATGCTCCCAGAGGGTTAGAGAATGGGAAAGCTACCATGGGAGGGGGTGGGTTATGGGGATTGGGTGGTGGGAATTGTGTGGAGTTGTACCCCTCCTACCTTATGTTTTTGTTCACTAATCCTTTCTTAAATAAAAAATTTAAAAAAAAAAAAGAATACAAATGGTCACCCACTGAGCCCTACTACTATTTATTTTTACCACACTTAGATATATGACCCACTAAATATTCATCTATCTCTATCAGAGTCCCAATATGATTATATTCTTTCTTTATCAAGTCATTTTATTGGGGAAAATAAGGGTTTATAGGACAGTTGTTAGCACATGTGTACAAATTTTTATCTCCCACCATCAACTTCAACCTTTTTTTTTCCACCACTATGCACTGGGTCTCCAGTACATTCTCTATCCTCTCCTGAAGCCCCTCCTCTGAGAGCCCTTTGCTTTGCTAGTAAATCCTATAATCTAGTGAAAAAAAAAGTGGGAATTGGAATCTATTACTGACAGTCTTCAACACTGAATAAATTCTTGTAGATTCCATATTTATTTATTTACTTATTTATTTTACATCTAAGCACTGATTATCATGATACTGGATATTGAACCTGGATGCTCAAAGCCCTCAGGCAGGATAATTGTCTCCCTGATATAATGAACCATTATACTATATCCCCCAAAGATTATAATCTTCTCAAGAAAATATCATTTCTGTCCACTGTCACAAGGTCTTCTGGAAACACAGTGAGATGATGTGGCAAAGGGTTCATGGCTTCCTTGGTTTCACCCTGTATTTTCCCTATCTTACCTTGTTTCTTAAGTCCTACCTATAAATGAGATCACCCAGGATCTTATCCTCAGGCTTCTCTCAATTAACCTTTATTCCTTCCATTGTTATCCAAGAGGAGGTAAAAGAGATGACTCCAAGGGTGGTTATGTTCTCTATGATGTCCTTACCCTAAGTGCACCCACGGTGGTGAGAGTACTCTAGAGTATGACTCTCCTAGAAGTTCCGCCCCTATAATATGAGTAATGAGAGGAACATGATGTCCAGTGAGTGAGTGAGAAATATAGCTACTCAAGTGTTCTGTATATTAGAATTTGCTATCGTGAATGAGGGGAAGTCCAACGAAGAAGTAATTTATGCTAATATTAAAAAAATACAATAGAGGCCAGAGAAAGAAAGGGAGAGAGAGAGAGAGAGAGAGAGAGAGAGAGAGAGAGAGGGAGAGGAGATCCCATGGAATCTGAAGTTCTGAAGTTAAGAGGAACTGCACTGACCAGCTATGTGATTTCTGGCAAATTTCCTCTCAAAAAGATCTTGGTTGACTCATTTGCTGAATAGGAATGACACTCCCTCAAATAGCTTTGGGAAGGTCAGAAGACTTAATATAAGTCAGCTGGTATGTGGTATATCCTTTTCCCTGCCCTTGCCCCATTCTTTACCCAGGCATGTGGGTCACTGAGGAATTGTCATGGGGCTCATCACATGAGTCTTACATTACTTAGGCAATTAAGTCACTGCCTAGTCCATTAGCTGTAATAATAAATGGAACATATGGAAATCCAAGAAGATATTCAGGCTTAAATGAATTTTATAATATTATTCAGGAAGGAAAAATTTAATTTATTAAAGAAGATTGTCTTTGAGTATGGGTGGATCATTCAGCCCTTAATGGAACATTTTATTCAGGTGGTACTTTTAACTCATTTCCAAGAAATTGAATGATAGCAATTAATGTTACTGTGAAGCGAGGATAATTTATAGATGAGATAGCTTATGAAGAAAAGTGCAAAGAAACCATTTCTTAGGGTAACCAGAGGCAGTTTAGGAAAGATTTTACACAGTAAATATTGGACTGTTGTTTATTTATTTTTGCCACTAGGTTTATTGCTGGGGTTCAGAGCCTGCAGGCGTTCACAGCTCCCAGAAGCCATTTCTTCTTTTTTCTTAATTTTTTATTTATAAAAAAGAAACATTGACAAAACCATAAGATAAGAGGGGTACAACTTCTCACAATTCCCACCACCAAAACTCTGTATCCCATCCCCTCCCTTGATATCTTTCCTATTCTTTAACCCTCTGGGAATATGGACCCAAAATCATTGTAGGATGCAGAAGGTTGAAGGTCTGGCTTCTGTAATTGCTTCCCTGCTGAACATGGGCGTTGACAGGTTAATCCATATTCCCAGCCTGCCTCTCTCTTTCCCTAGTGGGGAAGGGCTTGGGAAGCAGAACTCCAGGACACATTGGTGGGGTTGTCTGTCCAGGGAAGTCTGGTCAGCATCATGCTAGCATCTAGAACCTGGTAGTTGACAAGAGAGTTAATATACAAAGCCAAATAAATTGTTGACCAATCATGGACATTAGTAGAGAATGAAAGACAGAGAAGGATATAGAGAGATAGGAAAGACACCTGCAACACTGCTCCACTGCTTGTGAAATGCCCCCCCCTTAGTAGGAATCAAGGGCTTGAACCTGGGTTCTCTCTCATGATGAAGTTTCCACTCTACTGTGACAACAACCATCCATCCCCTTAAAATATTTATATTATTTGCTAAATTCATGAATGAGAACATGTATTTCATGCATACTACTTTTTAAAAATATTAACATTTTATATCCTAAAAATCACAAAGGTTGTCAACAGTTGGTAGCAATCAGACCACAGTATTTATTTCCTTTCAGGAGAATAAAATACATCAGAGTAAATGTTTGCTTTCTTCAGATGATATAAATTATTACAATGATTTTATTATTTTACTTATTTATTTTGGATACATACAAAGAGAAATTGAATGGGAATGGTGGAGAGAGAGAGAGTGAGTGAGAGAGAGAGAGAGAACTGCAACACTGCTTCACCACTCATAAGGCTTCCCCCCTGCAGGTAGGGACTGGGGACTTGAACCAGGGTCTTTGTGCATTATAACATATGTGTTCTACTAGATATGCTATCACCTGGCTCCCTGTGATTTTTGTTTCAATCATTTCAAACAGGAGCAGTTTTCAAGAGAAAAATAGGGAGGCATCGCTGCTGTATAGAAAGAAAGGCAAACTGCAAATTACTTTCCCACAATTTTCTCTTTTAAAAAATTATTTTGATATTTCCAGAAATAAATTGAGAGAGGAAAGGGAGATAGAGAGGGAGAGAAAGGATCCAGATAGTTATTTATCCCGTTAAGCATACACATACTACAGTGCACAAGGACCTGGGTTCAAGCCCCCAGTCCACTAGAGCTCATGTATTGTAATGATGTGTGTTCAGTCAGGTACACCACCACTCAGCCCCTTCCTACAAATATACTGTCTAATGTTCACCATTGTTCCCAAGGAGCTAGTTTTTTTTTTTTACCCAGTGGTGTCTCCGTACCACAAAGTTCCTACCTTCATATTTAATAGTGCATCAATTAACTAATCAATTGTCACCTTGAGGATTCCCAGCCACTCAACAGAGCTATCCCTCATGACTGTCAGTTTAAGAACATCAGCAAAAGCCACTGCCTTTGTGACTTCTGGGTTGTCTTCTCTACTGGGGGCTCTTGCCGACAGATGGATTAAGAAATAGAGACCCATTGTGTTGTGAATCTCCAGTGCGTGAAACCACTAAAACTTGGTGACAATAAAGCCTGAACTGAAATGATAGACATTCGCAGATTACTTTCTCTTCCACACAATATTATAAATTCATCCATGGACTGATGCTTAAGTAATGACACATGAATGAATCTATATTTCTCCTTTCCCCTAGAAACTTCCCTATAATTCTTGGCAGCAATTATCTTTTCTTCCGACAGAAACAATATTTTTCTTATATCAACAAATCAGTCAGGCATTTTTCTTTCTCTGTGTACCATGAATAGTATTTGGAAATGTGTTTATCAACTTGAATGGAGAGTATGTTTAAATAGGTGAATTTGCAATATGACCACCACCCAAATATTATCGTATATTTGTACTAACAATTAATGGCATTGAGTATTCAGCTCTGATTGAGCGAACCATCATGCAACATACAGTGAAAGGAAGCACATTTTAAATAATGTAAAATAAATATGGAAAAAATATTAAGGATTTCCACAACAGTGCGTACCTAATAACAGCATCATGCTTCATTTGTGTGTATGCCAACACTCCCTGAAAAACTCATACTAACTCAGTGACGACTGTTCTGAGTTCAGCTTGTTAAGCTCCTAATACATGCACACATGTATATATTCAAGTATGTATTGATTTTAAATAATGTTTGAGTATAACAGAGGTCACAAACTAAAGTATGGATTGCCTTAGGCAGGTAACATAATAATTGAAGTCAGAGTGGGGGAATGACATTTTCTGTCCTTTATCTTCCCAGTTTTGATGATAATAACTCTTTTTTTTTCCTCCTAGCCCGCAAAAATTAAAAAAAAAAAAAGTGGAAATGCACAAGTAAATGCAAAGCGATGTTTTTCTTGGAATGGCCTCAGAAAGAGAAAAGCAGGCAGTTTGTTATAAAGACCTACCATATCATCATCATCATCATCATCATCATCATCATGTCAGAAAAGCCATGATGCATTTTTGCATACAAAAACATAGTAAAATGCATTATGACTTTTGCAACTGCTTAATATTATTTTATAGAAAAAAACAGAAAGAGAGAGAGAGTGAAGCAGCAAAACTTCTTTTAATGCTGTGGGAGCCACCACTGAGCCTGGTGTGTGCATAGCAATACAATGCACTAAGTGAGCTATTTCTCTGGCTCTGTAGACCCGCATTTAAATGGAGCTGCAACTATTCAACCAGTCATCATTATCCTTTTACAACCTGTCAGTCAGGTCAGCTCTCAACTCTGTTGAGAAAGCTAAATTTGTAATTTTTTTCTTTATTAGTAATATTGATTTACAAAGTTATAATAGGGGTATAATTCCACACCATTCCTACTACCAGAGTTCTGTATCCCCATACCCTTCATTGGAAACTGCAGTAGTTCTCCCAAGATCATAGATATGGGCTGACTTTATCTATATATCTATATATCATCTATATCCATATATATTTTTTCCATTTAGAAAACTGAATTTGTATATGAAGCCTGGTTTCAATAGGAGGTTAATGATTTTTAAATCCATTTATTTTATTTTATTTATTTATTATTGGATAGAGTCAGAGAAATTGAGAGGAGGGTAGAAAGGGAAAGAGACAGAGAGACACCTGCAGACCTGCTTCACCACATATGAAACTTTCCCCCTACAAGTGGGGAGGGACCAGACACTTGAACCCAGGTTCTTGTGCACGGTAATGTGTGAGCTTAACCTCCTCACCCCACGGGAAGTAAATGATTTACAGTACAATTGTTACATAGGCACAATTTTTTTTATTTTTATTTATAAAAAGGAAACACTGACAAAAACCATAAGATAAGAGGGGTATAACTCCACACAATTCCCACCACCAGAACTCCATATCCTATCCCCTCCCCTGATAGCTTTCCTATTTTTTATCTCTCTGGGAGTATGGGCCTAAGGTCATTGTGGGACGCATAAGGTGGAAGGTCTGGCTTCTGTAATTGCTTCCCTACTGAACATGGGTGTTGACAGGTCGATCCATACTCCCAGCCTGTCTCTCTCTTTCCCTAGTGGGGCAGAGCTCTGGGCAAGTGGGGCTCCAGGACACACTGGTGGGGTCATCTGCCCAGACAAGTCCATTTGACATCACCTTAGCATCTAGAAACCAGTGGCTGAAACAAGAGTTAACATATAAATGCAAACAAATTGTTGACTAATCATGAACCTAAAGGCGGGAATAATTCAGATGATTAAATTGGCAGGTCTACGTTTTGTAGATAGTTAGTAGGCCTATTTTAGTTATATTCCAAAGGGCCCATGACTATACTATACTAGTTGTTTTTTTTTTTTTTTTCTCTGAGCTTGACATCTGATATGCAGGTGGATCCAAATTATTGTCTGGGGAGATGATGTCATGGCTGGAAAAGGGACCAGAAAGCTGTATTGGGGAAGAGAGTAGCTCCCAAATATGGGAAAGGTGTATAAATATTGTTGACTGTAAACTCCATAATTTGATGTTATCTGGGGCCCATATTCAGCCTAGGATCCTATGTGATCTCTGCATCCCTGTAGAGCTGAGCTCACATTCTGTGGTCATGAGTAAGAACATTCCAAGCTGCCTCAATTTCCGGACCCATCTTCCTCAGATGGAATATGTTGTCCACCCTCCCTTCAGAATATGGAACATTCTCTGCTGTTATCTCCCCATGATAGGTGTCTGTGGGACACTCTCTTCCCAAACTAAGTCCCCCTGCATCATCAAGCACCAGGACCCCAGTAGTCCTCTGCCTCATCCCTTCCCCTCCTTCCTCAGAGTCCTTTGATTTGGTGAAATACACTTGATTTTACAATACCTGAATGTTCCCAAACTCTGTGATTCAAACAAAACATAACTTCAGTTGAAGCCAGCTTATGTAGATGACTAGTGGCAGGAGAGCCATATCAAAATCAGGTAATGCCAACCAAATGAAAAAAAAAAAAAAGTAACAAAGGCTCAGTGACAATATACCAATAATCCTAATAATAATAGTCATAAAGATACCTCAATGCATATTTCTATTTGTTGTAGAGATTTAGCACCTCAAAAATCATGTTGACTTTGAGGATGGAGAGGGAAAGAAAATTGTATTTAATCACTAGGCTTTTATTTACTAGCTATAATTACCTACCTGGGAGAGGTAGAGAAAGAAAGAGAAGGTAAATGGATCAAAACTGATCCTCTCATTGCCTTGGTCACAGCCTAGCAGTATATAATAAGTGAAAGAAACAAGCTACTGAATTATATATTTTAACATGAAAGACTGTTCTTTTTTATATAATGATACTACATTTATTTTTATTTCAAATACTTTCTGAAGTAGAAAAATAAGAAGGAAAGATCTCCTGCAATTCTTGTGCTAGCAATCTGGCCTGCAAAAGCTAATATGATACTCCACAGATGGTTTGCTGCAGTAGCTGAAATAATAAGAAGATGTATTTCAGCTAGGAAAAAACATGAGCAAAGAAAAGAGAAAAGAAGGGAGTCGGGCGGTAGCACAGCGGGTTAAGCGCACGTGGCGCAAAGCACAAGGTCCTGCATAAGGATCCCAGTTCGAGCCCCCGGCTCCCCACCTGCAGGGGAGTCGCTTCACAGGCGGTGAAGCAGGTCTGCAGGTGTTTATCTTTCTCTCCCCCTCTCTGTCTTCTCCTCCTCTCTCCATTTCTCTCTGTCCCCTAGCCAACAACAACATCAATAATAACTACAACAATAAAACAACAAGGACAACAAAGGGAATAAATAAATATAAAAAATGAAAATTAAAAAAAGAAAGAAAAGAGAAAAGAAGAGGAGAGGAGAAGAGAGGAAAAAAGAAACAGAAGAGAAGAGAAGGGAAGGGAAGAGAAGGGAAGGGAAGGGAAGGGAAGGGAAGGGAAGGGAAGGGAAGGGAAGGGAAGGGAAGGGAAGGGAAGGGAAGGGAAGGGAAGGGAAGGGAAGGGAAGGGAAGGGAAGGGAAGGGAAGGGAAGAGAAGACGGAGAGGAGAGGAGAGGAGAGGAGAGGAGAGGAGAGGAGAGGAGAGGAGAGGAGAGGAGAGGAGAGGAGAGGAGAGGAGAGGAGAGGAGAGGAGAAGGGAAGAAAACAACCTGCCTTGTTTTGCTTCCTCACAATCTCACTAGAGTGTACAAAAGTGTTTATTCCAGATTATCATGATACAATTACATATATCTTTAAATTATGCAATACTTTGATTCTTCAGCTTTCCAGGGCATTGCAAAAAAGAAGGTCATAATAATTATCATGTACATAAGACTGGAACACAGAAAGTAATCACTGGTGAGTACTGATTATATGTAGAGCTATGAAAATTCAATATGAATAGAAAAATATGTGCAATAACAAGTTGAATAAAAAAAATAAACTTTTAGACTGTAAGACCAATCAGAGGTAATCGGTAAGGGAAAGGATGGAGTAAGAGATGTATTGGGTAAAAGGGCCAACTGTTGGGTAGGTAGAATTGCAACCATAGTGGTGAACTTAATATGTAGCTATTTCTACAAGTGATTTTGTATGGTGTGTAGCTGAAATACATATCATTTTTCAGTGCGATGCTACCTTCAATACCAAAATTGTAGTAGCTAGACATGATAAGTCCTTTTTCTTTACAATTTGGAGTGATACTGAATTCATTGCTTACAAAATAAAATTTTCAGTAACCCAAGTGTTTCAAATTCTTTTGCACTGGGAATGTAGGAAACATGTATCCTTAATACAATTTGAAAATATTCTATTTGCAAATTTGTTTTAGGAATTAATCAGTAGTATAAATCATTTCAGTGTTAATTTCTATTAATTTCTTTACCAAATACTTTATGGACTCTTACCAGTCTTTGAACTATTCATTGAATAGCAGTAGAGATAATGTTCATTTGTATTTTATTCCTTACTGGAAGCAGAGTTAGTGTAAAAAAAACATTTATGGGAGAATGCGTTTACATTCTACATGAACAGACTAAACAGATCACTATCATCAATTACAATATGAACAACATGATACTTAATCTAGTGGATTCTCAGTATGACTAAGAGATGATTAATATCTCTCAGGGTTGTAAATTAGAGAAGACTTACCAAACAACACATTAGACTTTGGACATAGACTCATTCATTTTTTTTATTTTTTGTAAATTTCAATTAAATGTAGTGTAATTCTTAAAACTTATTCATCTTCAAAATACCAAGATAATTGCTAAAACAAAAAGACATAATTTATTTTGTTTAGACTTCTTCTTGGCTTAATTTTTAGGCAGAGACAGAGGCAGACAGTAAAAGAAATTATAGTACCTATGCTTCCTTCAATGCAGTGGGGACCAAAAATGAACCTAGATGCAACAGATGGAAAAGCAGTATACCATTCAAGTGAGTTTTTTGTTGTTGTTGTTGTCGTTAATCCTAGTTTTATTTATTTATTTTATTAGTGATTTAATAATGATTGACAAGATTGTGGGATAAAAGTGGTGCAATTCCATACAATTTTCACTGCTAGAGTTCTGAATCCAACCCCTCCACTGGAACTTTTTCTATTCTTTATCCCTCTGGGAATATGGACCAAAGATATTTATGGAGTGTAGAAAATGGGAGGTCTGGTTTCTGTAATTGTTTCTCCACTGGACCTGGGCATTGATAGATCAATCCATACCTAGGGCCTATATCTTTTTTCTATTTTTTTAATAAAATGGAAACATTGATAAGACCATAGGATAAGAGGGGTACATTTCCACACATTGCCCACCCTCAGAACTCTACCCCTAGTTTTCATAGAATATATGCTCTAAAAAATCTATAGTTCTATAATTTCAAATGTAATTGTCCCTAAATGGTGGTACATGACTGTTGAAGATGATGAAAATAAAATAAACTTCCAGAGTTCAGATTGTGGCTTACCCAAAAGAGTGCATGTAGAACCAAGCACTAGGGCTCAGTTTCAAGTTTCCAGTCCCCAGCTGCTGCAGGGAGCTTCAGAAGTAGTGTAGCAGTGCTGAAACTGCTTTCCCCCACTTCTCTCTCTCTCTATCTCTTGCACACGCGCACACAGACACACACACACACACACACACACACACATAAATAAATAAAAGAAAAAATGACCACCAGGAATGGTGAGGTTATCTGAGGGATACCATGGTGGCAAAAAGAAAGTAAGAGACAGAGACACAGAGAAATAAAAGACAGAGACACATGAAGAGAGAGGAAAAGAAAAATAGCTGAGGGAAGGGAAGGGGAAAGTAGGGAAGTGGAGAGAAGAACAGAGGACAGGAGAAGAAAGGATACACATGTCATCATGTACAAAGACCAGAGATCAAATTCCCTTTCCCTACATGGAAGGGGGGCTTACTAGTGGTAAATCAATGCAACAGATGTCTATCTTTAGCTCCTCTATCTCCCTTAATCTCTCAATATCTCCATTTCTATTGAAAAATGGCCCCTGGAACTGGTAGATTCATTGTGCAGGCACTAAGCCCCAGTGTTATCTATAGTGGTAAAAAAAAAAAAAAGAAAAGAAAAGAAAGAAAATAGAAGAGAAAAGGAGGGAGAAAAAGATAAGGGGGTAGAGGGGACAGGAGAGGAGGGGAGGAGAGGAAAGAAGAGAATGAACTATTCCCCTGTTGAAGAGCAGGTTTTCATTGCCAGCAGATAAATGTCCTCTTCTTTATAATATTAACTTTCTTTTACTGTTTTCAGGTAATTTGAGAGCTGAAAGCTGAAATAGATGATTTAAGAGCCCAACTGAACAAGCTAAAACTTTAACTGAGCATGATAAATGTGTGTGTGTGTGTGTGTGTGTGTGTGTGTGTGTGTGTGTGTGTGTGTGTGTGTGTAGATAGAGTGTGTATGTGTAGATAGAGAGATAGAGAAAGATATGGTGCTGAAGTAAGGAATGAAGCTGAGGGAAGTGAAAGTGGAACAACTGAAGAAGAAAAACAAAATTGGCAAGACTGAGGATGAATTAGAGAGAACTAAGATAGAAGCAAGAGAACTACAAAAGATCATTAGATCATTAAAGGTTCCCAGAAGATGGCGGATTGAGAAGCTGCTAGTGGCAGCTTCTGACCACATGGTGGCAGAATGCTAGTGGCACATGCTAGTGGCACTCTGACCACATCTCCTGGAAACGGTAGGATTTTCTGCTTTTAGTAGGCCAGCCAATAAGGGGTCCTACTGGTGACACCAAGGAGGTGACTATAACTTAATTTGGGTTAAGAATTAGAGTAGGGGGAGTCGGGCGGTGGCGCAGTGGGTTGGGCACACGTGGCACAAGGTGCAGGGACCAGCGTAGGGATGCCGGTTCGAGCCCCTGGCTTCCCACCTGCAGGGGAGTCACTTCACGGGCAGTGAAGACAAGGACATTACATAATGATTAGAGGATCAATCAGCCAAGAAGACTTAACAATTATTAACATCAATGCACCCAATGAGGGACCATCTAAATACATCAAGCACCTACTGAAAGAATTTCAAAAATACATCAAATACATCAATAGTAATACAATAATAGTGGGAGACTTCAATACCCCACTCTCACACTTAGACAGATCAACAAAGCAAAGAACCAATAAAGATACAAGAGAATTGAATGAAGAGATTGACAGACTACACCTCTTGGACATTTTCACATTCCTTCACCCCAAAAAACTGGAATACACCTTCTTTTCAAATCCACATAACACATACTCAAGGATAGACCACATGTTAGGCCACAAAGACAGCATCAATAAATTCAAGAACATTGAAATCATCTCAAGTATCTTCTCAGACCACAGTGGATTAAAACTAACATTTAACAACAGACAATTATTAAAGTCACAGAATTTGGAAACTAAACAACATACTCCTTAAGAACCACTGGGTCAGAGACAAACTCAAGCAGGAAATTCAAATGTTCCTGGAAACAAATGAAAATGAAGACACAACCTATCAAAATATTTGGGACACAGCAAAAGCAGTACTGAGAGGGAAAATTATAGCCATACAATCACATATTAAACACCAAGAAGAAGCTCAAATGAATGACCTTACTGCATACCTCAAGGACTTAGAGGAAAAGGGACAAAGGAACCCTAAAGCAACCAGAAGGACAGAAATCACTAAAATTAGAGCAGAAATAAACAACATCGAAAATAAAAGAACCATACAAAAGATCAACGAAGCCAAATGTTGGTTCTTTGAAAGATTAAACAAAATTGACAAATGCCTAGCCAGACTCACCAAACAAAAAAGAGAGAAGACTCAAATTAATAGAATTGTAAATGATGGAGGAGATATCACAACTGACACCACAGAAATCCAGAGAATCCTGCGAAACTTCTATGAAGAACTATATGCCACCAAGCTAGAGAATCTGGAAGAAATGGAACAATTCCTAGAAGCATATGCCCTTCCAAAACTGAACCAAGAAGAACTACAAAATCTAAATGCACCAATCACAGACAAAGAAATTGAAACCGTTATTAAGAATCTCCCCAACAACAAAAGTCCTGGACCAGATGGCTTCACAAATGAATTCTACAAAACTTTCAGGAAACAGTTAGTACCCATACTTCTTAAGCTTTTCCATAAGATTGAAGAAACAGGAATACTCCCTTCCACCTTCTATGAAGCCAGCATCACCCTGATACCAAAAGCTGATAGGGACAGAACAAAAAAGGAAAACTACAGACCAATATCTCTGATGAACATAGATGCCAAAATTGCACACAGACCAGTGGAACAGAATTGAAAGCCCAGAAATAAATCCCCACACCTATGGACATCTAATCTTTGATAAGGGGGCCCAAAGGATTACATGGAAAAAGGAGGCTCTCTTCAATAAATGGTGCTGGGAAAACTGGGTTGAAACATGCAGAAGAATGAAATTGAACCACATACACCTCAAGGACATCTTTGATGAATCAAACCCAATTGCAAGGAAGACTAAAGCAGAAACAAGCCAATGGGACTACATCAAATTGAAAAGCTTCTGCTCATCCAAAGAAACTGTTAAACAAACAGAGAGACCCCTCACAGAATGGGAGAAGATCTTCACATGCTATACATCAGACAAGAAACTAGTCACCAAAATATATAAAGAGCTCAGCAAACTTAGCACCAAAAAAGCAAATGACCCATCCAAAAATGGGCAGAGGATATGAACAAAACATTCACTCCAGAGGAGATCCAAAAGGCTAACAAACATATGAAAAACTGCTCTAGGTCACTGATTGTCAGAGAAATGCAAATTAAGTCAACACTAAGATACCACCTCACTCCTGTAAGAATGGCATACATCAAAAAGGACAGCAGCAACAAATGCTGGAGAGGATGTGGGGACAGAGGAACCCTTTTACATTGTTGGTGGGAATGTAAATTGGTACAGCCTCTGTGGAGAGCAGTGCGGAAAACGCTCAGAAGGCTAGACATGGACCTTCTATATGATCCAGTAATTCCTCTCCTGGGGTTATACCCCAAGGACTCCATAACAACCAACCAAAAAGAGGTGTGTACTCCTATGTTCATAGCAGCACAATTCATAATAGCTAAAACGTGGAAGCAACCCAGGTGCCCAACAACAGATGAGTGGCTGAGAAAGCTGTGATATATATACACAATGGAATACTATGCAGCTATCAAGATCAATGAACCCACCTTCTCTGACCCATCTTGGACAGAGCTAGAAGGAATTATGTTAAGGGAGCTAAGTCAGAAAGATAAAGATGAGTATGGGATGATCCCACTCATCAACAGAAACTGACTAAGAAGATCTGAAAGGGAAACTAAAAGCAGGACCTGACCAAATTGTCAGTAGGGCACCAAAGTAAAAGCCCTGTGGTGAGGGGTAGACATGCAGCTTCCTGGGCCCGTAGGGGGTGGGAGTGGTGTTTATGTACACTCCTAGCAAAATGTAGACATATAAATCACTAGTTAATTAATATGAGAGGGGGAAAATCAATTGTTTGTCTCAAAGTTTTTCAAAACACAAACTGAATCTTTTTAATATATAGGCTGTGTATTTGATATGCGGACTCTCTCAAAAGCCTAGACCAAGTAGATGAGAAGCATCCAATAGCACAGCTATATAGAAGATACTGGGTACTGTACAGCAAACCATAACAAAGAGACTTTTCAAAGTTAACCCAATTACCAAATAATGTGATGATAACATTAACTATAGATTGTCTTTTTGAACACTAAGACAGCAGGAACCTCACATCTCCACTATAGAGCCCCTACTTCCCCCAGTCCTGGAACCCTTGGATAGGGCCCACTTTCCTGCGTGCCTCTCCCAATCCATACCAAATAATATTGCATCCGCCGATCACAACCTAACCAACGCAACGATCGTGCCACCTCAACATGCTTCACCTCAGACTGTGTCCAGAGACTTCACGTGTGGAATGACAACCCTTCAGCTTCATTACTCGGGTGAGACCTTTCCTTTTATAGTACACTCTAATTTCATCTCAGGTGGTTCACTTTCTAACAAAGTCCCAAAACCTAGATATACACTAGTTTCTGTGAGAGAGAGAGCTTATGTTCACACGTATCCATAAACTACTGCAAAATATATACCTGAAAGCAGAAGTACACTAGAGTTAGCAGTGAGTACCTCCCTAACATTTCCTCTCCACTATTCCAAGCTTTGGGTCCATGATTGCTCAACAATTTGTTTGGCTTTGTATGTTAACTCTCTTTTCAATCACCAGGTTCCAGATGCCATCAGGATGCTAGCCAGGCTTCCCTGGATTGAAGACCCCACCAATGTGTCCTGGAGCTCAGCTTCCCCAGAGGCACACCCTAATAAGGAAAGAGAGAGGCAGACTGGGAGTATGGACCGACCAGTCAACGCCCATGTTCAGCGGGGAAGCAATTACAGAAGCCAGACCTTCTACCTTCTGCAACCCTCAATGACCCTGGGTCCATGCTCCCAGAGGGCTAGAGAATGGGAAAGCTATCATGGGAGCGGGTGGGATATGGAGATTGGCAGGTGGGTATTGTGTGGAGTTGTACCGCTCCTACCCTATGGTTTTGTTAATTAATCCTTTCTTAAATAAAAAAAATTTTAAAAAAAGAATAAAATATATAACATGTCACCTCAAAAAAAAGATCATTAGAAACACTGAAAAAAAAAACCAGAGATATGTGGAATGACCTCAAAAGAAAATAATATACATATTATTGTCTCACCAGATGTAGGAGTAAAGGAAAGAAGTACAATACAGGAGACAATAGAGGAAAACGACCCCAATCTTAGCAAAGGAAGTACATGAAGATTCAAGAAGCCCAGAGAGTTCAAAACAAAATCAACTCAGACCTACATACACCAAGACATATGGTTACAATGGAAAGAAAAAGGATAAATAAAGAGTTCTAAAGGATGCAAGAGAAAAACAAAGTCACTTACAGAGAAAACCCGTAAGACTACCAGCAGGTTTCTCCACACAAACTCGAAAAGGCAGAAAAGAATGGCAAGATACATATTGAGCACTCAACGAGAAAGGCTATCAGCCAAAAACAGTATACCCTGCTAGGTTGTCATTCAGACTAGATGGAGGCAAAAAAGAAAAAAAAACCTTCTCAGACAAGCAACAGTTGAAGAAATCAACTATCACCAAGCCTGCCCTGCAAGAAGTTCTGAAGTTCTCCTATAAACAATCACATCACCAGAAACATACCATATATCAGGACACTCTAAATGTTTAAAATAATGAAATTAAAATTTCAGGTTCAGGGGGGAAAAAAAGATTAAAAAAAAAACTAGTATAGCCACAGGCCTTTTGGAATATAACTAAAACATGCTTACTAGCTGTTTACAAAACAGAGACCACCCCCAACTCTTCATCTGCACTATTCCAGCCTTTAGGTTCATGATTAGTCAACAATTTGTTTGGTTTTGTATGTTAACTCTCTTTTCAGCCACCAGGTTCCAGATGTTAAGATGATGCCAACCAGACTTCCCTGGACAGACAGCCCCACCAATGTGTCCTGGAGCCCCACTTGCCCAGAGCTCTGCCCCACTAGGGAAAGAGAGAGACAGGCTGGGAGTATGGATCAACCTTTCAATGCCCATGTTCAGTAGGGAAGCAATTACAGAAGCCAGACCTTCCACCTTCTGCATCCCATTATGACCTTGGGTCCATACTCCCAGAGGGTTAAGAATAGGAAAGCTATCAAGAGAGTGGATGGGATAAGGAGTTCTGGTGGTGGGAATTGTATGAAGTTGTACCCCTCTTATCCTAAAGTTTTGTTAGTGTTTCCTTTTTATAAATAAATAAATAATAAAATACCTTAAATTGTGGTCCAGGAGGTAGCGCAGTGGATAAGTCTTTGGACTCTCAAGCATGAGGACCTGAGTTTAATCCCTAGTAGCACATGTACCAGAGTGATGTCTGGTTCTTTCTCTCTCTCCTATCATTTCTCATTAATAAATAAATAAAATCTTTAAAAATATATACCTTAAATCTATACTATCAATAAATGTATTGAATTTTCCCATTAAAAGGTATAGAGTAGGAAGCTGCATCAGAAAACACAACCCATATGTTGTCTTCAGGAATCCCACCTAACTCAACAGGACAAACACAGACTCAAACTAAAAGTATGGAAAAATATTGTGCAGGTAATGGACAACAAAAAGGGGCAGGAACACCTATTCTCATATCTGACATAATAGATTTTAAAATAAATACAGTAATAAAAGATAAGGATTAATATTACGGTATGATCAGAGGATCAGCCAACCAAGAGGACTTAACAATTATTAACATCTATGCATCCACTGAGGGGCCATCTAAATACATCAAATATCTACTGAAAGAGCTATGAAAATATATCAACAGTAACACAGTACTAGTAGGAGATTTTATCACCCCATTTTCTAGGCAGAGAGGTAACAAAGAAACAACAGAACTAAACAGATATATTAGACCTACTGGACATTTTCAGAGTCCTTCACCCCAAGAAACTGCAATACACATCTATTCCATCCCTATGGGACATTCTCAAAAATAGACCATATGTTGGACCAAAAAGACAGTTTCAATAAATTCAAGAACATTGAAATCATCCCAACCATCTTCTCAGACCAAAATGGGACTAAAATAGCACTTAACAATAAACAGAAAATTAGTAAACTCCCAAAATATGGAAACTCAAGAGTACACTACTTAACAACTACTGGGTCAAAGAGAAAATTAAGAAAAAAAGTTTAAAGTTGGGAGTAGAGTGGTAGCGCAGTGGGTTAAGCGCATGTGGTGTGAAGCACAAGGACCAGAGTAAGGATCCCGGTTAGAGCCCCTAGCTCTCCACCTGCAGAGAAGTCCCTTCACAGGTGGTGAAGCAAGTCTGCAGGTGTCTATCTTTCTCTCCCTCTCTCTGTCTTCCCTTTCCTCTCCATTTCTCTCTGTCCTATCTAACAACAATGAAACAATAATAACTATAACAACACTAAAAACAACAAGGTCAACAAAAGGGAAAATAAATAAATAAAATTTTTTTAAAATTAAAAAGTTCCAAGAATCAAATGAAAATGAAGACACAAGCTATCAAAATAAAAACTATTTGGGACACAGCTAAGACAGTACTAAGAGGGAAATTCATGGCTAAAGAAACAACATGAGAAAAAAGAAAAAGCTCAAGTAAATGAACTGATATCATAAGGATTTAGAAGAAAAAGAACAAAGAAATCCCAAAGTAACAAGAAGGATGGTAACAACTAAAATTAGGGCATAAGTAAATAACATAAAAAATAAAGGAATCATGTGGGTCTATGTATGCTTAAGCATGGATGGCTGACACCCCCCCCCAGAAGTTCGTTTATCAGTCTTCCCTTGGCATGCCAGCCTTGTGGTCGAATGAGATGTGGCAAGAGTACATGGGGGAATTCTAACCTCCCTATCAGTCTCACCGCATCACCCACCCACCCCCTTCTGGTGGGCTTCACCTTCCTTATATTTCTGTTTCCCTGTTCCTGCATCACCATCCATACCTTCTCATTACCTTGCTCTTTTTTCCTTTATAAGGAGATATTGACCTCATTGGCCAGCTGGATACTTCCTATGCACAGCTACCCCTTTATAAACTTGTAACTGCATCAATAAAGATGTTTCCTTCCCTGCAATGGAACCCTAAAGAGGTTTGTGTATTGTCCACTGCCACGGTACGTTAGAAGACCCCTTTAGTGAGCTCACTCCTGCCTCTGGAACCCCAACAGAATCATATAATAAATTAATGAAGCTAAGTGTCGGTTCTTTGAAAGAATAAACAAAATTGACAAACCATTGCCCAGACTCACTAAGAAAAGGAGAAGACTCAAATAAACAAGATTGTAAATTAAAGAGGATATATTACAACAGACACCACAGAAATCCAAAGTATCACATGAAATTTCAATGAACTTGGTATATGGTACCAAGCTATAGAACCTGGATGAAATGGAGAGTTCCTAAAAACATATACCCTTCCAAAACTGAACCAAAAGAAACTAGAAAACTTGAACAGGCCAATCACAGCTAAAGATTGAAACAGCTATCAAGAACCTTTCAAACAATAAAAGTCCAAGACAAGATGGTTTTACAAACTAGTTCTACAAAAGCTATCAAGAGAGGGGATAGAATACAGGGACTAGACAGGGCTGTATTATCACCAGTACTCTTCAACAATTAGGGGACTGATTAATAAGAGATATAAGAAGTTTTCTAAAGGTGAAAATAGTGGTTTGTGTCACTTTTTTTTTATTCTCCTACAAGGACTTTTCACTCCAGGCTAGCGTTCTTTTTCATCAGATAGAGACTTCTACCTCTTCTCTGTTGCATGTGAAATGCACACACGCATACATACAAATATATATAAATATTAACAAATTAAAAGAGATAAAGAAAGGAAAAGAAGGAAGGAAAGAAAGGCTCACCTAGATAGTTATGTCTTCTTTGCCATGCATGCAACTTAGGGTCTAGCTCAGTTCTCACTGAATTGGAATAAGCTTTGGTACTGTGAAAGAGGGTGTCTTGCCCTCTTTATTTGTCTCTCTCTCTCTCTCTGTCTCATTCTATAAAGTCAACCAGGGTAGTGAAACCCTGATAATGACAAAAATAAAAAGGACAAGAGAGAAACAGAGATAGAGGGAACACCAAAACTGTCCCTAGTTCCATAGGGGTTGGAAGCAAGTTTTATCTCTTTGTAAGAGTTATACTTGTAGTTGCATTTATCAAAACCTCAGTTAATATAGTCACATGCTCCATGCATTAAATGGCATGTAAAATTTGTCTCAATACACTACAATACCTATAAACAACTGTTGAACTCTAGTTAATGACTTCCTGGGGGAGGAGGAGTTATGCATTAATTTTTAATGGCATCAAATATGACAAATTGATGAATGTTTTGAAAGATGTACAAGTAAAAATTAGATTTAAAAAAAGTTAATGGTAGACTCTCAATGGTGGCTACTATTGTCAGCTTTGATACATCTTCCAGATATTTTTCTAATAGAATGTTAGGAAAGTATACAGAAAGGAAAATAGCTTCTCCTGCTACAAACAACTATAGCAATGTTTATACAAAATTATTTTGAGTGGTCTGGTAGATAGCACAGTGGATAAGGCATTGGGCTCTCAAGCATGAGGTTAGTTCAACCCCCAGCAGCACATGTACCAGAATGATGTTTGGTTCTTTCTCCCTCTCTCCCCTCCTATCTTTCTCATTAATAAACAAGTAAAATAAGCATGACTTTGACACCACCAATAGGAAAAAATATTGGCCTTAAAACACATTATTCGTCACTGTTATACTTTATATAATCACCCTGAGGGTATAAAATTACATAATTCCTGTAAACTTCTTATTTAAAAGTATGAGTATTTAGTCATCATATGCCATTTATCATAAAGACAGAAAAAACTGTCATTTGCTGGCCAATTTCATTTAAAGCTAACTTATTTCTATCCAAGTTATTAATTCTGGTGTTATTTTTTCTGTCACCCCATAGATGTTTATCCTGATGTGCTCAGGCTTTTATTTGGTTCATATCTCAATTTCTCCTTCTGTAAGATAAGGCAGTTCCTTCCATCTATGTTTTTGACTATTAGTATATCAGATACAGTACTACATGATAAATAAAGGAAAGGAATAGAGAAGAAATGTGCTCTTTTCCTTTCACAGAACTTATAGGCTAATGAAGCAATAGACATATCCTTTGTATAACAACTCATATGTAGAAATAAGTGCCATGGCATTCTAGCAAAAAGGCCCAAAGAAGACAGATCCCTAAAACTTAATTCTAGCTGGGAATAACAAATGATACTCAATACTTAATCAATTGGAAGAAAGTCTCAGGTCATCAGATAAAGAAAGGAATACAACAGTTGGATAAGGGCAAGATACTGGCTTAGTTATAATGGCCTTTTTGGTCAATACCACACTACCCCATCATCTGGGGCCTTAATTAAGGAATCCTTGGATTCCCCACATGAATATGATGGGCCTAGACCTCTAATGGATCTCTCTCTCCATCATCAATGGTCACTTCCCTCATAAGACCTCTTGTGGACTTCTCTAGGGCCTTGTCCTCACTGTAGAGCAGCAATAGTGGGAACTTCCCCAGTCTCCAAAGGGAGGCTGTGTTATCCTGCCCTGTCACTCAAGAAGACTGGTCCTGAAATGAGTGTAGCCAGCAATGTTCCCATGAACTGTGAGGTTAGAACAAACAGGGCTCAGAGGCTACACAGACTCTGGTGATAAATACAAATATACATATATATGGGTCATGGGTAAGGTGGATGAGTTATTTTTATTCATAGATTTTTTTTTCAAGAATGGGAGATATACTCTGCCCTAATCCAACTTTATAGCCCTTTTCTCTACTCTGACACCATCTTCTTGGATAATATTTTTGTTCAACTCTGTTAGCTATCAAACTCAAGAAAAAAAAACTACTATAGTTGTGGGCCCCTAGGAACATCCCTACATTGGACTTTGTAGCTTCCTCCCATCCTAAGATCCCTATTCTCATCTGCTCTACTCTTACTTTTGGTTTCCTGTTTATTAATCATTTTGTCTCAACTTTGTATCCTGCCACCTTTCAGCCACCAAGTTGCAGATGCTACCATGATGTCATCCTGACTCCCCTAGGAAGAAGACCAATGTGTCCTGGAACCCCATCTACCCAGAGCCCTACCCACTAGGGAAAGATAGAAACAGGCTGAGGGTATGGATTTACCTGCCAATGCCCATAACCAGTGGGGAAGCAATTACAGAAGCCAGACCTTCCACCTTCTGCACCCTATAAAGATCTTTGGTCCAATATCCCAGTGGGGAGAAGTGATGAGGGTAGATGACAAGAGGGCTCTGAATTCCAGGAACCAAAGAGAGAAGGAAAAAGAGGGAGGGACATTTGGATGTAGTGTGTGTGTGTGTGTGTGTGTGTGTGTGTGTGTGTGTGTGTGTGTGTGTGACTTAGAAAGGAAGAGATGGACCATAGGGAAAAAAAAATCCAGATAGTTGTATAAATAATAATTGACTCATATCTGCAACCTTGAGAGAACCGCTGTAACTTACAATGAAGTTGTGCCCCTGTTATCTTGTAATTTTGTAAATAGGTATTAAATTAAAAAAGAAAAGAAGAAAGAAGTGCCAGGGGATGATCTGGAAGTAGGACACATTCCCAACCTTCCAATCTGGAAGTAGGACACATATGCAGGGGTTTCAGGAAATTCATCCTCATTGCAGATGACTCTAAAAATATGAGAAGGTTGGGAGTCAGGCAGTAGAACTGGGGGTTAAGAACAGGTGTCACGAAGCACAAGGACCGGGTATAAGGATACTGGTTTGAGCTCCCGGCTCCCCACCTGCTGGGGAGTTGCTACACAGCTGGTGAAGCAGGTCTGCAGGTATCTATCATTCTCTTCCCCTCTCTGTCTTCCCCTCCTCTCTCCATTTCTCTCTTTCTTATCTAACAATAACGACATCAACAACAACTACAACAACAATAAAAAACAACAAGGGCAACAAAAAGGTAAATAAATAAATATAAATATAAAATACATATGAGAAGGGGCTGCAAATATTAGAAACCAAGATGGAAATTATGTCACTGGGAAGACTTGAGTGTTAAGTAGAGGAAGAAGCTTGGTGTCTCCTTACAGGTAAATCTACTATTGCACTTCTTCAAGCTCTACTTACAAAAAACACAAGTTGGAGTTAGCTAAATATTTAGTAAAGCACAGGAATATAGAGTTTGGCCTGTGATATAGAGTGTGTGGGGGAGGGGTGTGTATGAATGTCTGTTCCTATAGACATACAACAAACAAGCAGCATCAGAAGTAATAACACATCATTTGCTTCAGCAATTCAAAAAATCAAATAGGTATAAATCTAATAAAATACATAAAAGATCAATATGAGGAAAGCTACAAAACCTTGGAGAAATAAACCAAAGAAAAATAAAACAGAGATTCCATGTTCATATTAGTATAGAAAGGCACAATAATGTACAGTGTCAGTTTTTCTTAAACTAATGTATAAATTGGATGACATTCTAACAAGTTATTTTGTGTGTATTAACAATTTGATTTCAAAGTTTATATGGGTGTTGGCAGTATAGTGGTAAGCATAGCTGCCTTCCAAAGTTTATAGAGAGAGGCAAAAAAAATAAAATAACCATCCCAACAATGAGGAGAAACAAAGACTAACTTTAAAACTGACTGTAATGGTATAATAGTAGCAAAGACAGTGTCATATACGTGGGAAAATAGACAAATAAATCATTTAAAGATGTGAGAACAGAGTAAGAGCAGACATTTCTGACTCTTCCTCAAAAATAACAAATATCTATATCTATCAATCTTTTGGTTTTGTGGGTTTTTTGTTTGTTTGTTTGTTTTGTTTTGTTTTGCTTTCCTCCAGGGTTATCACTGGGACTCATTGTCTGCACTATGAATCCACTACTCCTGGAAACCACTTATTTCCATTTTGTTGCCATTATGGTTGCTGTTGGATAGGACAGACAGAAATCAAGAGAGGAGGGGGAGACAGAGATGGAGAAAGAAAGACACCTGCAAACCTGCTTCACCACTTGTGAAGCGACCTCTCCACCCCCCACGCCCAACCCCCTACCCCCGCAGGTGGGGAGACAGGGGCTTGAACTGGAATCCTTGAGTAGTCCTTGCACTTAGTGCCATGTGTGCCTAACCTGCTGCACTACCACCCAGCCCCCATAACTATCAAACTTAACCAACCTCACCAACTGCAGAGAGGTTGTGGGGAGGTGGTGGAGACTGGCAGAGCTTAAACTGAGAGTTTAAGTTCACCTGGTAAGTCTCTCTCTCTACCGAGGGGTTGAGCAAAAAGAGGGGATAACATGTTGTGAAAGTTCGGGGTGCCAGTATGCCGGGCTAGCTTCGAGGGCAGGAGACAGAGACCAGGGACACACGGCTGAGCAGAGAAGCTGTATTTCTTTATTTACGAGCCAACTGTTCAAAAAACTAATCTAATCTAATCACCACAAGTTCTGTCCTGCATCTTTCTCCTCCAGCAGCAGTGTCTGGAACCCAGGAAGTACCTAGGGTAGGGGGCGGGGATAGCGAAACTACCAAGGGCCAAACCAAATCTCCAGAGGTGGGGGGAGTGAGACCAAACCAATGTAACAGAATGATCATGTAAATAGACCACAACATCAAGCAATGTAACAGAAGGGATCCCAGAAGCAGAACTAGAAGCATACCAACAATAACACATAAACCTCAAAAGGGTGGCGTCCATGTAAGTCTTCCCTCCCCCACAAAATGCATCTTCCCGTGGGCCAACAGCCTTGTTAAGCCTGCTCCACCCTACATCCCATGCTACTATGGCCCGTCCCTTTATTATCTACATATCAATTTTCTACTTTGTCTTACAAATGAATAATGGTCTCATTCCTAATTCCCCACAGGGTATTGCTATCCTAGCAGTTGAACCACTAGCAACAGTTGCTGGGGACATGCCTTTCTCCACCCCTCTCCTAACTACATATGGGATTGTCAAGCCACTTTCTTTTCTGTCTTGTCTGTTCCCTGTCCCAAGCTGAAGGAGGGCGGGCGTGCAGCAGACTGAGAGGCTGATGCTGGCCATTGTGGTTGGTGCCATGTGGTATAACCAGGTGTGCTAGCACCCAACTCTGGGGCACTCACATGAATAAAGATTTGAAATGTTCTGCTGACGCTAGCCAGACAACCAACAACAGCAGAGACATCTTCAAAAGCATTGCAGTCTCATGTTGCTGCTTTCATGTGTAGTTGAGAGTAGAAGGGGTGCTGTGTGGGATTGGAACCAAACACACAGAGGCTAAGTGCTCCTGCAGAATACGGTGCCATTTACCCTCTACACACAGTGAGGCGTGTTGGCTGAGAGAGGAAAAAATTGTGAGCTTTAAATCCTCAGGATGTTACCCTACTGAACAAGGACACAGGACATTTGTGACAGAAAGCAACCTGTTCTATCAATAAACTAAGGCAGATGTACACAAAGGAGATTTGCAGCAGCTGGTGGCTAACTGGTGAATTGACCCCTGTGTTTCTGAAAACAGCAGCAACTAGACAGCAAACCCCTGATGTTTCAGATTGAAATCATACAGGGAAAACACACAAACATACCATTCAACTCAAGGAAATAACAAGAAATATAACCCAAGCCCACACCCCCACCCTCAGCATCCAGCATATAAACAAAAAGAAGCCCAGTGATCACAAAAATAGAACCACCTGCTGGCCAGCAATAACCAGCATAATATATGGGTTATTGAAGAGATCAAAAAGGAAATCAAGAATTGCCTTGCTACCAATGAAAATGAAGAAACAAGCCATCAGACCCATAGGATGCAGCAAAAGCAGTCCTGAGAGGGAAGTTCATAGATACTATAAAATACATAGAAGAACAAATTGGTGAGACATTTCATAACATTAATACCAAAGATGCATTTGGAGACTTCACCCCATGGGCAAGGTAAGCAAACAAGATTGAACAAGTGAGACTATATCAATTTCATGCTTGAAAGTCCAATGTTTTATCCACTGCAGCACCTCCCAGACCACCAATTTCAAAAGCTTTTTAATTTAATGTTGTCCCATAGGTTTATGCATGCCTTAGTCTTCTTTGTAATTGGATTCATTTCATTAAAGATGTCTTTAAAATGTATATGGAAAAGAGGTCTGCCAATATTTTCCTCTAAGTAACTGATATTTTCTGGCCTAAGATTCAAATCCTTGATCCACTTGGAATTTACTTTTGTATTTGGTGAAATATAGTGGTTCAGTTTCATTCCTCTGCATGTTTCAACCCATTTTTTTCAACACCATTTGTTGAAGAGACTCTGCTTTCCCCATTTAAGAGTCTGGGCACCTTTGTCAAAGATTACATGTCCATTGGTGTGGGGGCTTACTTCTGGGCTCTCAATTCAATTCCACTGGTCAGTATGTCTATTCATGTTCCAGTACCAAGCAGTTTTGGTGACAAAGGCCCTATAGTAAAATTTGACATCTGGGAGTGTGATGTCTCCAGTTCTGTTCTTTCTTCTCAAGATTGTTTTGGCAATTCTAGGTCATTCCTAGTTCCAGATAAACATTCGTAGCATTTGTTCTATTCTCCTAAAAATGTAGTTGAGATCTTGATGGGGACAGCATTAAATCTGTATATGGCTCTGAGTAGTATATTCATTTTGATTATGTTAATTCTTTCAACCCATGAACATGGAATATCTTTCCACTTCTTAGTGTCTTTTTCAATTTCCTTGAGTAGTGACTAACAATTTTCAGTATACAAGCCTTTCACTTCTTTGGTTAGATTTATTGCTAGGTATTTTATTGTTTTTGTTGTTATAGTAAAAGGAACTGATTTCTGGATTTCATCTTCTTCTAACAGTGTTTTCATAGAGAAATGCCACTGACTTTTGAATGTTAATTTTGTAGCCTAACACCTTACTGTATTGCCTGATGATTTCCAAAAGTTTCTTGCTGGATTCCTTAGGTTTTTCTATGTATACTATCATGTCATCTGCAAATAGGGAGAGTTTGCCTTCTTCTCTTCCAATCAGTATCCCTTTAATTCTTTGCTCCTGTCTGATTGCTATGGCAAGAACTCAAACTCTGTGTTGAATAATAATGGTGAGAGTCGGCAGTCCCGTCTAGTACCTGATCTGAGTGGAACTGCTTCCAGTTTTTCACCATTGAGTATGATGTTGGCTGTAGGCTTGCAATATATAGACTCTACTATCTTCAGGAATTTGCCATCTATTCTTTTTTTTTGTAGTGTTTTGATCATAAAGGGATGTTGTATTTTGTCAAAAGCTTTCACTGCATCTATTGATATGACCATGTGGTTTTGGTCTTGCTTTTATTGACGTGGTGGATCATGTTAATTGATTTACATATATTAAACCAACCTTGCATCAGTGGGACAAACCCTACTTGGTCATGATGAACAATCTTTTTAATATACTGATGTATCCAGTTGCCTAGAATTTTGTTCAATATTTTAGCATCTATGTTCATCAGCTATATTGGTCTGTAGTTTTCTTTTTTGGTTGTGGCCCTGTCTCTTTTTGGTATCAAAGTGATGTTGGCTTCATAGAAGCTGAAAGGAAGTATTCCAGTGTCTTCAATCTTCTGGAAGACTTTTAAAATTAGAGGTATTAGTTCTTCTTTGAAGGTTCTGTAGAATTCATTTATAAAATCATCTGGTCCAGGGCTTTTAGTTTGGGGAAGGTTTTTGATAACTGTTTCAATTTAATTATCTGTGATGGGTCTGTTCATGTTATCTAGTTCTTCTTTATTTAATTTTGGGAGTTCATAGGTATCTAGGAGATTGTCCATTTCTTCCAGATTCTCTAGCTTGGTGGCATATAGTTGTTCATAGAAGTCTCACATGATATGCTGAATTTCTGCAGTGTCTGTTGTCTTTCATTTATGATCCAAATGAATTAGGTCTTCTCCCTTTTTTGTTTTGTGAGTCTGGCTAAAGGTTTGTTGATTTTGTTCACCCTTTCAAAGAACCAACATTTACTATACTTGATCTTTTGTATGGTTTTCTTATTTTCAATGTTATTTATTTCTGCCCTAACTTTAGTTATTTCTGTCCTTCTGGTTGCTTTAGGATTCCTTTGTTCTTCTTCTTCTAGGCCTTAAGTATGTGCAATCAGCATGTTTATTTGTGCTTTTTCTTGTTTCCTTATGTGTGTTTGTATGGCTATAAACTTCCCTCTCAGTACTGCCTTAAATGTGTCCCAAATATTTTGATAGCTTGTGTCTTCATTCTCATTTAACTCTTGAAACATTTTGGTTTCTTCCTTTATTTCCTCTTTGACCCAGTAGTTATTAAGTAGTGTACTGTTGAGCTTCCACATTTTGGGACTATTACTAACCTTTAGTTGATTGTTAAGTGTTAGTTTAATTCCACTGTGATCTGAGAAGATGCTTGGGATTATTTCAATGCTCTTGAATTTCCTGATGCTTTCTTTGTGGCCTAACATATGGTCTATCCTTGAGAATGACCCATGTGAACTTGAGTAAAATGTGTAGTCCAGTTTCTTGGTATGAATGACTCTGAAAATATCCAATAGTTCTAGTTTATCTCCTCTTTTATCTCCCTCCCTTCTTTATTGATTTTCTGCCTGGATGATCTGTTAAATTGAGAGAGTGGGGTGTTGAAGTCCCCTACTATGACTGTGTTACTGTTAATATATTGCTGTAGATCTTTCAGTAGATGTTTGATGTATTTAGATGGCTTCTCACTGCGTGCATAGATGTTAAAATTGTTAAGTCCTCTTGATTGACTGATCTACTGAGCATTAAGTAGTGTCCATTCCTATCTTTTAAAATTTTATTTATTTTAAAGTCTATCGTGTCAGATATGATAATAGCTGTTCCTGCCCCTTTTTGTGGGCCATTGGCTTATGTAATAGTTTTTCATCCTTTCACTTTGAATCTGTGTTTGTCTTGTTGGGTTAGGTGGGTTTCCTATATACAGCATATTGTTAGGTTGTGTTTTCTAATCCATATTCCTACTCTTTGCCTTTTTATAGGTGAATTCAGACCATTGACATTTATTAATATCAGAGATTGAAGATATTTTAATGCCATTTTTAGAGTGTTCTGATATATGGCCTAGTTATGGTAGCCTGACTGTTTATATGAGACCTTTCAGAACTTCTTTCAGAGCAGGCTTGATGATAGTTGATTCTTTCAACTATTGCTCATCTGAGAAGGTTTTATACCTCCATCTAGTCTGAATGACAATCTAGCAGGATACAGTAGTCTTGGTTGAAAGCCTTTCTCCTTGAGCACTCGATAGATATCTTTCCATTCTCTTCTGGCCTCTAGTGTTTGTGTGGAGAAGTCTGCTGCTAATCTTATGGGTTTTCCTCTGTAGGTGACTCTTTGTTTTTCTCTTGCAGCCTTCAGGCTACTTTCTTTATCTTTATTCCATTCCATTCTAACTATGATGTGTCTCGGTGTATTTAAGTCTGGGTTAATTCTGTTTGGGACCCTCTGGGCTTCTTGAACCTTTATGTGTTTTATGTTGTCAAGACTAGAGAAGTTCTCTGCTATTATGTCCTGAAGAATGCTGTCTTCCTCTCCCTCTCTTTCTTCCTCTAGTAAGCCAATAATGCATATATTGTTTCTTTTGAAGTCATCCCATAGGTCTCTGTTGTTATTTTCAATATTTCTTAATCTCTTTTTGAGAACTCTTACTTCTTTTTTAGTTGTCTCTAATTCTTCCTCGATATTGCTAATTCTGTCTTCAGCCTCATTTATTCTATTCTCTCTCCCCTATACTGTTTTCTGTAGTTCATCTATTTTGTTACCCTGTTCTGACACTCTTTTAGCTTGTTCAGCTGGTTGTGTTCTTAGCTCAGCTATTTCAGCTTTCAGTTCTCTAATAAAATTGAGGTGATTAGTGTTTTCTTCCAGAGTCTCATTTCTTGTTTCTGCATTTCTGATGACAATTCTTTCAAACTCTTTACTCACTCCTTTGATTATTTCCTTAGCTAGTGTTTGGATGTTGACCTCATTATTTTGTGCTTCAACCTTTGGGGGGCTTTTAGCTGGACTCTTTTCCGGTTTCATTTCTCCAATATATCTTCTTGTTGGTTTAACCATTATATATAGTATGTTATGAGGTCTCTTTCTCAGTACTTTTCAAATTATTGATCACTCTTGCCTGGATTGACTTGTGTTTAAGTAATATAATTAAAAGGTTCACCATTGTGGAAACTGATACTTGTTTCAATATTATTTTAATCCCTGAGTTGGTGCACAGTGGCTTAAAAGCCTCTTTTGCTCTTTTTCTTTCCTATAGGGTATGAGAGCCTGAGTGCTTTTAAACTATAAGTAGGCTTCTTAGCTTAATCACTGACTCCTGACCAAGAGATAAAGCAGGGTGGGTTAGTGGTAATCCCATGGCTATGTAGAGACTCTCACAACCCCACTGCTAGACCACCAAGGTATAGATCTTCTCCTGAGTTTCCTGGTTAGTTCTCTGTCCCCTGGTGTTAGCACAGGGCCTCACCCCCTTGCAGCTCCAGCTTCTGAGGGCAGTATCAATGGAGACTCACAGTTGCATTTGGTGAGTCTTAAGGGAGTCCTCTCCTCCCTTCAGCAGTCTTTTTGTTGGTGAAACAGACTGGAGGTGGTGTCTCAACTGGTAAACTGCCGGAGTTACCAGCCACTTAATCTCTCCCTAGGTTTCTCTCTATGAGCCACACGTGTTTGCACTCACAGGTGATTTGGTGTGTTCCTGAAGTCATTCTAGTCCTGTTGTGATCCCAGGTGGTCTCCTTTGGTATTCCTAGTTTTCCCTGGAGAGGAGAGAAACTCAGCTGCTTCTTCTCTGTAGCCCCGCCTCCCCAAATGGCATATTTTCTAGCAGTTACAGATACTAGCTACAGGTTGGGGCCTAGGGTACTAGGTATAGGTGTACATGTATCCAGAATCAAGGGGCAAATACATTCCTCAAAGTAAAAATGCTTAGTAGCCCTCCAAGATTAGATTTAGACCTAATAAGCCTGAAAATCTAGTAAAAGAGCCTAAAGAAGCCATCATAAATCCTCTAATCAAAATTTTATTACTTAGACCTAGATACCCTCCTCTCCAACCCCTTACTTAACTTCCCTCAACCACTCTATCTATTCAATTAAGTACACAATTGAAAGAAAGAAATATTCTTCCATCTTTTTTAATCTTTTCTGACAGAGCATCATATTATTATTACACTTGATTACCTTCAGAATAAGCACCATACAACTGGCCAAGAGTTATTTATAGGTTCCTACTTATTAACCAATTTGTCCTTTATATCTTGCCACCTTTCAGCCACCAAATAGCAGATGCTACTATGATTCTATCCTGACTTCCCTGGGAAGAAAACCTCACCAATGTGCCCCAAAATCTCACCTCTCCAAACCCCTACCCCACTAGGGAAAGACAGAAACAAGCCTAGGTATTGATTGGCCTACCAATGCCCATGTCCAGTGAAAAAGCAATTACAAAGGCCAAAACTCCCACCTTCTGCACCCAAAATAGAATTTTGACCTATATACCCAGAAGTATAAAGTATAGGGTAGTTTCCAATTTAGGTAATAAGATACAGAACTCTGGTGATGGCAACTTTATGGAATTACAGCCCTAGTACAATTATACCCCTTAAAATCTGTAAATCAGTATTAAGTCACTAATAAAAAATAAGACATTTAAAAAATGTGAGAGCAAAATATAAGCCCACATAAATGTAGCCACCTGATGTTTGTCAAACAAGTAAAGGCAACATTAACTGAACAAAGATAGTCTTTTCAACAAAGGCTGGAATAACAGGACATACACATGCCAAAAAATAATAATAATATAATCCTTCACAAAAATTAACTCAAACACAAAACTTTAAACTCTGTCAGATGAAATTGTGTAGAAATACACATGACCTTGGATATGGAGATAACTTTTTGAATTCAAATCTAAGGGCACAAACCATAAAATAAATAATTGACAGGCGAGTCTCCATTCAATTAAAAGTTTCTGCTTTGAAAAAGACAATCAAGAACATGAAAAGGCAAGTCCATACCCTGGAAGATAATATTTGCAAAAACACATATCTAACACAAAGAATGATTAACACTCTACAGCAGAAGTTCAGGAAATAAGCTAATTCTTTTAAATGGATCAAAGACCTTTAAAAGACATCTATCTCACCTATGTATTTGATAGAGTCTGGTTTAATGTCCATGTCTTTGATCCAACTGGAGCTGACTATTATGCTCTGTGATACGTGGTGGTCCAATTTCAATCATTTGCATATTTTAATACAGTTTTCCCATGTGCTAAAGACAACCTCCTTCCTCTACTGGATGTTTTGGACCCCCTTGTCAAAAATCAGTTGCCCATTGGTGTAGGGTATTATACCTGGGCTTTCAATTCTATTCCACTAATCTGTATCTCTATTTTATTTCCAGTACTAGACAGTATTAGTTATAGTAGCCCTGTAGTTTGAGGTCAGGAAGTGTGGTACCTTCAGTCTTCTTCATTTTTCTCAAGATTGTTTCGGCAATCCAAGGGATTTTCTGGTTCCAGATAAATTTTTTGGTACCTTGATAGGGATGACATTAAATTTATAGATGGATTTAGGTAGGATGGTCATTTTGACAATGCTAATTTTTTCAATCCAATAGCATGGATTACCTTTCCATTTCTTGGTATCTCTTTTTATTTCCTTGACTAGTGGCTCATAATTTTTAGTATACAAGACTTTCACTTCCTTTGTTAACTTTATTTCTAAATATGCTGTTGTTTTTGCTGTAGTAAAAGGTATAGTGACTGGTTCTGAAATGAGTACAGCCTATAATGTTCTTAGCTGTGGCCATGGACTGTGACCTAGGGCCATGGACTGACAAGGACTCAGAGGTTACAGAAGCTCCTGTGCTAAATATGACTAGATATAGGCCCTAGGTCAGATTCATGGGGTTAACAGTTAATAGTATTAATATACCTTCTTCATATTGAGAGCTACTCTCTGCCCTAATTCAGCTTTCTAGTCCTGTTCTCAACTCCGATACCATCTTCCCAGACAATATATATATATATATATATATATATATATATATATATATATATATATATATTATAAAAAGGAAACACTGAAAAAACCATAGGATAAGAGGGGTACAACTCCACACAATTCCTACCACCAGAACTCCACATCCCATCCCCTCCCTTGATAGCTTTCCTATTCTTTAACCCACTGGGAATATGGACCCATGGTCATTGTGGGATGCAGAAGGTGGAAGGTGAGTTGATGCTCAAGCAGACATCTCTGTCATACTTAAGCAGAACTTTATTTTTATAGTCTCATAAGGCTTAGATCATTAAAACAAAAATCACCAAGGTATTGATTATTGAAACAAAAATCACCAAGGTTTTAGTCACTAATACAAAAATCACCAACGCTTTGATTATTAAAACAAAAATCACCAAGTAAGAACAGCACAGGTAGGGAACACCTCCTGCTTTGTGGAATATTCACATTCCAGAGGCACTTTCCTCCCTATATATCACATCACAGTTTCTATGTCTTCTGTTATTCCTGTACCTGTGTGCTAGGCAAATGTCCTATTGATTAAGATTAATATTCTACCTGTATGTTTATGCCATTCTCTTGCCCCTATGCATCAGAAGCCAATGGTTCATAGAAAGTTCAAGCTTGTTATGTTTCTAAGGGCCTTAAACAAATTAAACAGCCCATTTTTCATAAAATCTGTTCCATTGTTTGATCAAGGAGCTTTGTTTTGTTCCTGACTGAGAAGGCACCAAGGTGGTGCTGATCTGGCCAGCCTCTCCATAGTTAAACTGTCTAGCTAGAATTCATCTTCTCTGTATGCTCACTATGTGACCTAGGTTCTTGTGCCTTGGAAAGTTATGGTACCTGCATAAGGAAGTGGGAGCATAATGGTGGATGGTAGATTAAAAGTCCCATTGTATCTAGGCAGATACCATAACTTTCCATTAATTAATTATGCTATGTAAGATGGCCCCTCCACTGCAGGAACCACCAATCTTTCTCTATATTTTAGGGGGAATACTAAAGGAAGTGGTGTAGATAAAGGGGAAAACATTTTTTCCTATTGGAGCCTCCTGAAAAATTCTGCATTACTGATATTGCTTGTTGCATTATGATCAATCTTACAGAGTGCAGTGCAGGTTTTGTCACTATTTTCATCATTGGTCAGGCTCTGAGCCTGGCCATAGGTAAATATTATTAAGACCACACAGAGCTTAATACCAAGCCCTATACATGGCAAAAGATGAGATGGTTTCAGTTTGGCTTGGAGAGTCCAGCTGTGTTGAACTCCCTGAGAAGCTGATACATGTCAAGCAGCTTGCATGGCGGCACCTGCACCATCTCTCCCTTTTGTACTCTCTCTGATCTCTTTTTTAAAAAGAGGGGAAAATGGACCTTGGGAGCTGTGGGAGCTGTGGAGTTGTGCAGGCACTAAATCCCAGTGATAACCTTGATAGGAAGAAAGGAAGGACGGACGAAAGGAAGGAAGGAAAGAAGAATGGATGATGGGAGGGAGGGGAGAGAGAGGGAGAAAGAGGAAAGAAATGCTAGGTCAAAGCAAAGGGACTCATAAGTGGCTCACCCTGTAGAGTGTGCATGTTACCATGCTCAAGACCCTGGTTTGAGTCAACACACTGGAGCACCTTCAAGGGAGGAATTTTTTTAAAAATATTTATTTATTTATTCCCTTTTGTTTCCCTTGTTTTATTGTTGTAGTTATTATTGTTGTTGTTATTGATGTCATCATCATTGTTGGATAGGACAGAGAGAAATGGAGAGAGATGGGGAAGACAGAGAGGGGGAGAGAAAGACAGACACCTGCAGACCTGCGCCGGTCCTTGAGCTTTGCACCACCATGTGCGCTTAGCCCACTGTGCTACCGCCCGACTCCCAAGTGAGAAAATTTTAGGAGCACTAGAATGGTGCTGCAGTCTTTCTTCTTCTTCTCCTTCTCCTTCTTTCTTCTTATCTTCCTCTGTCTCTTTCTAGGTCTTCTTCTCTCTGTCTCTCATGTTCTATCTACAGGAAAGTGGGGAAAATGACAACCAGAAGGGGTGGAGACTAGTAAGCATTGGGTTCCAGAAATAGATCTGGAGACCCCCCCCAAAAAAAATTGCAATCCAAGTTAAGTGCAATCCATTAAAAGTGATGAAAGATTCAAGTAAGAGATGCATAAGAAGGATACTATGGCAGTATAAAAGATAATGACTTAGACAAAATACATTCCCCACATACCTTTTATTCATTTCAGTTCACATCTGTAACATATTCTAAACATGCATGCCCAGTGGCACACTTCTCAAACAATCAAAATTATTAATAAAATTTTATGAGGCTCACACTTTTGAGTAGCAAGGTTGCAGACTATACATTCATTATATTTAGGACAGGGCTCCTTTGTTTCTGCCACTCAACTATATAGCTAACTCCTACTACAATGCCTGCACATAGTAGAGGCTGACCATATCCTCGTTGAATGAATCAATCTCCTTCCTGCTGAGAAGAAAAGTCTACTCTGGTCAAGGACTTTTGCTTATGGTTTCCCTAAAATGATGTGTCAAGTTTTTACTTGTTCCTCCCTTCTTCCCTTCCTTTCGCTGATGACAAATGGCATGTGGAAAGGGACTATATAACTGTCTACATGTTTTCAGTACCTAAGACAGTACTTGTATTGTGTATTGCACCAAAGTAAAGGACTCTGGGGGGAGGGGGGAGGATAATGCTTAGGTCCTGGAACATGATGATGGAGGAGGACCTAGATGGGGGAGTTAGAGTGTTGTGTGGAAAACTGAGAAATTCTACTCATGTACTATTGACTATAAATCATTAATACAAAAAAATAATAAAGGCAGTATTTGAAACATGAAAGGAACTCAGAAAACAAATGTCCGTTCAACGAAGAAATGCTATGGAAAAATGCAAATATCGTTTTTCACCACCACCCCCAAATAGTTAATGATCCCATCGGTATATACATCACTAGCTCCAAACATGATCACATATTCTAGGGAGAGTGGAGAAAGACGTGTGCACTGAAGACAAAAGATGAATGTGTGTCTAGGAGGGCACATCCTAAAGCAGAAATTCATATACAACGTCATCCTAGAATCAGATGTAAGAGCTCAGAAGACGCTGCCAATGAGCAAATGTCTCCACAAAAGCAGACTCAATACATCAGCGCTTGTTCTTTGGGACTTTTGTGAAGGACAGCTGATCATCAGGTCAGAGCTGGGGTTTCTGGTTTGTTTGTTTTTGTTTTGGGCCACCTTAAAGGTCACTGCACCTTCCTAGACCTGGCAGGAAGTCTAGAGTCTGGCAAGTCTCCCTTCTTAAAGTGGATTAGGTGAGCGTAACAGAAGCCTGGTGTCCTGACTGGATTCCTGTTTCTTATACCTAAAAGCCTTGGTGATTTTTCTCTGAGGACAGCCAAATCCCTCCTGGATCAGAATTCAGCTCTTTAGTCTTGGGCACTATTTCGTACCCTGTCATTGTCCACACCTGCACAGTTATGGACAACAGTTTTGTCACATCACCTTAAATATATACTGATAGCTAGGACAGACATTAACCTGTGACTGAAGTTCAGAGTTAGAACTTATAAGAGCTCAAATCAAAACTGTTGAATGAATGAACAAATCTGTTTAAAAGCACATGAATTTGTACATAATTTATGAAATTTCATTTCTCTTCGTTCAGTCAGGAAGAGCATTTATTTGTCACCAGGCTTACTGCTGGGGTTTAGTGCCTGCACATCTCCTCCACTGTTCTCAGCAGCCAATTTGTTTTATAAAAGGCGAGAGACAGAAAGAGAGAGAAGGAGAGAGAGAGGTGCACCACTGCTTCATGGCTCCTGAAGCTTCCCTCCTGCAGGTAGGGACCTACGTTTTGAATCCAGGTCTTAGAGCTTGGTAGTGTGTGTGTGTGCTCTACCAGGTAAACTATCCCTCCTTACTGTTTAAATTCAGAACCCCTCTGTGCAAAACAAGGTTACAACAAAAGACTATTTAAGCTTTTTCTTGATTTCCAGATGGGAAATCAAGAAAATGTCTGCACAAGTCTTTCTTCTGTCTTTCTGTCTTTTTCCTGTTTCAGCTCTATAGACCTGTTTGCCTCAAACAAGGCAGGTTATATGCAGTTATTGTTCGTGCATAGAATATTTTTAAAGATGTGGTAATGTACATTTGAATTCATTTCTAAATCCAGTGCAAGAAAATGGAAGATGGTCTGATATTTCACTCACCGTGAGGTGAACAATATTTAAGAAGTCATCTTACTCATTCTGTCAGTGATCTGCTATTTCATTAGTCAATACTGTTTAGCACAGTGATCAGTTTTATATACCGGCATGGTGGGATTGGAGAGAAGTAACAAGGTGGCCATAGCTGTATCTATTATCTGTCAACTACCTATCATCTTACCCTACCCTCATACATACACATAGAGGTAAACAAATACACAGGACTCTCTATTGAGACATTTAAACATACTTGCGTGTACATTTGCCCATGGCTTTATAAATAGCCTAGGTATTAAGCATAAGTTAAGCATAGATAGATACATTGATAGGAAGATAGATGGTACTTTTAAACTTACATAGTATTTCATATATAGTATGTTAATGAGACAGAAAGTGAGAGATACAGAGACCAGAGCACTGCTCGGCTCTCTCTGCCTTACCTTGGTGCAGGAAATTGAACTAGGGACTTTGAATCCTCAGGCAGGAAAAATCTATTTGCATAAGCATTATGCCATCTCCCCCACCCAGCTTTTTTTTTTTTTTTTTTGTAATAACGGAAAAGCACTTGTTGGTGGGTAACACCTAGATAAATCTTCTAAAACAACCTTATCTGGCATATGCAATAACCTCGCTTTATTTATTTATTTATTTTTATTTAAGAAAGGATAAATTAACAAAACCATAGGGTAGGAGGGGTACAACTCCACACAATTCCCACCACCCAATCTCCATATCCCACCCCCTCCCCTGATAGCTTTCCCACTCCCAATCCCTCTGGGAGCATGGACCCAGGGTCATTGTGGGTTGTAGAAGGTATACAACCCCTGGAGTCTTGCATTTTTACCTCATTGAAGAGAACGTGGTGAGCTGGACATTGGCTTTCCAAGCCTTAAGTCTTTCCTACAGAAAGCCCATCACCACCAAGGAGAAATCAGCCCACACCCTGGGCAGAAGAATGGGTCCCTTTGGTCTAGTTTTGCTCCAGAAGCCACTCCAGGCATGTCAGGATAGACAGGAACACTGAACCCCGCCTTCCCATGGGATTTAGCAGCTTCGTTTGAAAGAGCCAATCTCTTAAGACTCTCCCTCTACCCCATCCCCAGCTGGGCTGGAGGCTGGGAAGTTAGATGGGAAATAAACCCAGGGAGTCGCTCTCTTTCCTGGGGGAAGGAAACGGGGTGCCCGGAACTTAACCCGCACCCGTCCGGGGGATGCTCAGAGTCCTTGTTCCCTGCACCTCGCACCCCTCCCCTTGCTCAGAGGGCTTGGTCCCAGCACCCGCCCCGTCGCCACTCTTTCTCTGACGTCCTCCTCCCGGCTCTGACGACCGCCCGCCCGCAGCCTTATAAAGGGAACTTGGGCCGATACCAATACCGGATCAATCGCCACCGCCGCGCGCCCTTCCGGCCCCGCACCTGTTACCCCGAGCTCAGGTCCCTGTACTGGCTCGTCAGCCCCGCCTCGGCTCCACCCTACGTCTCACCCTCGCAGCCCCCGCCCAGTGCCTCCCGAGGTCCGGGTCCTGGGCTAGCGGCTCCCAGCCCGGCCAGCGCCGCAGGTAGGAGCACAGCTCGCAGCGGGCTCGTCGGGGCCGCCCCCTCGGGCGCGGGGTCGGGCAGCGGGGACTGGGGACGTGGGGGTTCTGGGGGGCGCAGGTTGCAGCCCCGGGGTGCTGGGTGGGACGCGGGGCTTGTAGACGCGGGGATGCTGGTGGAGGGGGTGGTGTGCGGAGCTGCAGCCCGGGGGGACTGGGGCGGGGCTTTGGGGGGCGGGCGCTGGGGACGCCGGGGCGCTGGGGCCACAGGGCTCTGGGGGGGCGAAGAGGTTTGGGGGACTGGGGACGCGGGGCGCTGGGGGCGCCAGGTCTGGGGCCGGGTACTGGGGTGACGCGGGACTCTGTCTGGAGGATCTGGTAGACGCGGGATCGCCGCGTGGGATCGCGGGGGCCTGGAGAGCGGGGCTGGAGGAGCGGGGTCTAGGGCGGGGCCCTGTGGGGCGCGGTGTGGGGCGCCCTGTGGGGCGCGGCGCTGGGGGGGGGAGCGGGTAGCTGGGTTCTGGACACACGGTGGCCTGGGGGCTCGGTTCTGGTGTCAGCGCAGAGCTAAGGACGCGGGGGGCTGGAGTTTGGAGGGCTGAAGACCGTGGGTTCTATGGGCGCGGGGTTGGGTACGGAGGACAGACAGACAGGTGGAGGCCCCTTGGCTTGTCAGTGATGCTGCAAAGGGTTCAGCTCCGGAAGTTGGGGCGCTGCAGGCCGGCGTGAGAGTCCCAGGAGCGGCTCCCACCAGCCTGGGAGAACTTCCAAGTTGTGACTCGCTCAAGGGCTTAGCCTGCGCTTCCCAGGTCTCCAAGGACACTGCTGCTGTTCTCCGTGAGGTCTAGTTACTTTACCAACCAGCCAGCAGATACCTGAGGGAAGTGCCCTTTCCAGCACACACACCCCAGAGTTTGGTCATCTCAACTTGGATGCAGGAAATAGCCATGATCACATAGAGAAAGAGTAACAGAATTAGATTTAGGAGAACTGAAGACGTTAGAACTTGCTAGCTACCCTAAAAAGTCTTTTTTGAAAACCCGTTGATGCTGTTACTATTATTTCCGGCAGTGTTGCATTTTAGAGTGGTTTTCTTGCATGTACTATTAAGAGGGGTGGAAGGGAAGAAAGGAAGGGAGACAATAGGTGGGGACCAAGAGATGAGGAAAGTGAGACCCTATTTAAAGAACACACCCTTTAAATAACACTTGCTACATTTGTTTCTTGGGCACTTGTTGATAATTGGAACTGAAATGTTTTGCAAATAAGTCTTCTGCTTATAGTTGCATTCGTGGATCCATTTTTTTTCTGTTTTTTGAAAATTCAGTACAATGTTAAGTATGTTAAATAGAAGATGGGAGAGAGAGCATGATGGTTATTCAAAGAAGATTTTCATGCCTGAGGCTCCAAAGTCCCAAACTCAGTCCCCTTTACCAGTATGTAAATCAAAGCAAAGCAATTTTCTGGTTTGAGAGAGAGAGAGAGCCTTTACCAGTATGTAAGTCAAAGCAAAGCAATCCTCTGGTGAGAGAGAGAGAGATAGAGAGAGAGAGAGAGAAATATGATGGACACTTGTTGGTACTGGTAGGTTAACACGTACTTTTTCTTTAAGGGGAACAGATTCTCATATGCTAGCTGGTTTGTGCCCAGCTGCCTGTTTCTGCTTGGCTAGTTTATAATGCATTACCCTATTTTCTTCAGAAGTCTGAATGAAATAGCCAGCTGTGGAGCAGTTCGGATCCCTGAGATTTGAAAAAAAAAAAAAATGGCATTCCATGTGGAAGGACTGATAGCCATCATCGTGTTTTACCTTCTCATCTTGCTGGTTGGAATATGGGCTGCTTGGAGAACCAAAAACAGTGGCAGTGCAGAAGAACGCAGCGAGGCCATTATAGTGGGTGGCCGTGATATTGGTCTGCTGGTGGGTGGATTTACTATGACAGGTAGGTGGAAACTACCATGCAGGCCCATGATACCTGCTATTCCTGGGCTTCTCTGTGTGACAAGGCAAATGTTACTCTGTGTCCTGTGATATTTGGTTGGTTGTTTTTTTTTTTTTAATCAAGAAGTAAGGGTTTCAGAAGTATTTGAACAAAATGAGTGTATAATAAAACAGTGGATTATGAGCAGAATATCAGTGGCATATATCTAGCTCTGTCTTGGAGTGGTTAAACATATGGAAATAGTGGAAAGAATCAGAGGAATGTGTACAAGGGGTTGTGTTACACGTTTTGTACCTGTCAGTGTGATGTAGTCAGTATTTCAGGCTCAACCTGACGCTGTTGACTGGCTATGGAAGAAGGGCAAACGCTAGAAGAAGAAGTCAGTATTTCATTGTGCTTATTTGTGCAGACATGAAGCTGTCACTGAGTTGTCTTAAATACATATATCAATGTATTTAACTAGTGACCCTTTTAAACCTGAATCAATTCATTTGGCAACCATGCCATTTAAAATTGATTGATACCCAGTTTTGAAATATAATTCTCCCATTTAATAAGCAAACTTCCCAACAGGTTGACAATCACATATGACAGAGTTCGCATCGCTGGAGGGGGTGGTGAGGTGGCGGAGGAACCTTTCAGGAGACTTGATCTAAAGGACATAAGCCAGGGTGTGTCCTAATGGAGATCCCACAGCCAGCCTCTACCCCTAGCTCTCTGTCCTTCAAGCCTTTTCTCTTCTGGGAGGAGACCCTGCGTCTCTCCTGCATACAGAGCTGGTTTGCTTAAAGGTGACCAGTTCCTCTTTTACATTCATCTTGATTGAAAGACATTCTGAAGACTATTTTCCATTATTCAGTATTATCTAATACCTACTCACTAAAACTCATTTCACTTTAGAGTCTCAGTAGGTTTCTAAACATTAGTAACATAACCCATACCAACAGGAACCTTCAATGCCCCTTGGAAAAATATCCCATTGACAATCACTTCACATGATATCCAATTTCAGTTCCAGGGTACTCTTTAAAAATGATTCACCCTGTGATTCAAGGCAATCTGTGAAAAACACATTCCTGTTTGGACACCTGAACCCTACCATGTTCCACACCAATTTACACAGACTACATATTTTAATCATTTAGATAATACCTGTTAGTTGCTTGTTTAATTCTTTGCCAACAGTGTGTGGTTTCCTTTGCCTCTCGCTAAATAAGGACAAGGTTAACAAAATCGGATTAGGACCCAGTCTAAGCCATGTGGTAGCCTCACCCCAAGGACCCTCCACCACTTGGATCACAAGTGGTTTCCTAATCGCTTTCAATTTGTATTTCTTTATCAAAATGCAGAGTTTTCAAGGAAATCTTTACGTATTCCTTTGTTTCTCTTTTGTCTGCATATACATTCATAGAACAAACTGTACTGTACAAATTATTTTCTAAGATGCACAATATCCAAAAAAGAAAAATAAATAAAAATAGTCCACAAACCTAAAACACTGCAGATATGTTTGCTGAAATGTCTATACATATTGATACAAGTTCCTGTTTTTTCTTAAATTATCCACATTAGTGGACAGTATCCACAATTTATACCTTCATTTTTTATTTTCATTAGAGTAAAAACACTTTCTTTCTCTAAAGATCTAGATGTGATACTGGCATATGAATTGGAAGAATATAACATTGTCATATTTTTTTAATTTTATTAGTAATTTAATCTTGATTTACAAAGTTATAAAATAACAGGGGTAAAACACTGCACTGTTCCCACCACCAGAATTCTGGATTTCCATTACATTTATTGGAAGTTACAACAGTTTTCTTAAGGTTGCAGATGTGGCTTAAATATTATTCCTATAACATCTGTTCATATTTGCATAGATTTTCCCATTTTCTTCTACTTTCCCACCTAATTTTCCTTTCCAAGTCACACATACACCTATTACTACATCCAAATGTCACTCCTTTTTTTTCTCTTTTCTATCTGGGTGCTGATGGAGTTGGATTTCAGTACCCTCAGGTCATCTTCTCACTATCAATTCTGTAACTGCATCTACACTGGACATGGATGTTGGCTACTGGATCCATACCCCCAGTCTGCTTCTCTTACCCTAGTGGGGTGGGGCTCTGGAGAGATGAGGTTCTAGGACACATTGGTGAGGTTGTCTGCCCAAAGAAGTCAGGATGGAATCATAACATAATCATATTTCTATCAGAGTTTTTCTCTTAGAGAAAACAAAATAAAGAAGTACAAGTTGTTGGTTTTATTCAAAAAGCTACTGAAATAGTAAATGAGCTATTGTGCATCAAAGCACTTTTTTCATTGTAGGTTATAATAATTTTCTATTATCCTAATTTATTATTTATTATCATTATAGTCATATAAAGATATTGTGCAACTTGTAATTTTATCATATAGAATAACTGCCAATCTAACAGTTACTAAAGCATATAGGAAAATGAAAGTACAATATTGCTTATTATCATGGTCTGTGCAAGTCTTTAAGTATTTTTGTTTTTCAGAACTGAAAAAAACCTTTACCGGATATCACTATTTATTTAAAATTTAAAGCATACTCAAACTTGTTAGGTGCACTGATTGCATATAGTTGATAAAAAGTAAAGGTTGAAAAGAGATCATGCCATCATGAATCTGGCACAAAATGAATAAACATGCAGAAAAAATTCCATTACAGAAGGAAACTGATTAAATGAAGGGACTTTGCTCAGTCATAAGTAATTAAGTCTTCACTTCTATTGTTACAGTACCTACTATTATTCAGGCACCCATTTTCTTTGTGGGCAAGGGAGAGGAGACATCCACTGTGAAAAATGATTCCTAATAAGCTTTGTGCTTTTGAGACCATCAGACCATTTACTTAATGCAGTGAAACTCCGCTGCTGTGTTAGTAGTCCAGTTAGGAGAAAGATAAGAATCTCACATTCTGTGTCTGTATGGATTCATTTCTTGGGATCATAAGTTGCACACCCAGTTGGGGGCAGAAGTACCTTTATTAAAATTTCAACAGATCTTAAAAACAGTAGCATTTGCTGTTTGTTGCTAGCGATGTAAAATCTAACATGAGGATGAAAGTAACTGTTCAATGTTATCTGTCCACTTCTAGAATAGGTACATGAACTTTTCAGTACTTAACACTTCTTTGCAGGAAGGTCTTGCCACATTAATCTCTTAAAATAAATAGTATTGCAAATATCCTTTATGATGGTCTTAAATTTCAAAGTTTTCCGTTAACTTTACCTCTTTTTTTCCCCAAATGTTTTATTGTTTTCTCAGAGAAAAATAGTAGTGTGATCATTCCTGACAGAAAATTGTTTAAGAAAGATGCGAGGATGGGGTTGTTGTTTTATGTTTTGCTGTGCTATGACATTGTACAGAAATGATTTCACCACTCCTAGACCAAGATCTTCATTACTTGTATTTCAGATATAATGATGAGATGGGGGAGGGGGAGAGAGGAGGAGGAGGAGGAACACAAAGTAGAACTTGGACTGGGTTTAGTTTATTGCGCTAAGGCAAAGGACTCGGGTAAATGTGGGGAGCTTTCAGATCCTGGTGCATGATGGTGGAAGAAGACCAAGACTGGGTGTGAGAGTGTTTCACAGCAAACTGAGAAATTTCACAACTGTATCTGCTATAAACCATTAATCTCCCCACATCAAAGAGAGGGAGGGAGGGAGGGAGGGAGAGAGGGAGGAAGGGAGAGAGAGAGAGAGAGAGAGAGAGAGAGAGAGAAAGAGAGAGAAAGAAAGAAAGAGAGAAAGAGAGATCACAGCACCAGAACCTCCCTTGAGGCCATGACACTCCCATTTGGTGTCAGAGCTCAAACTCATTTCATGCGCATGTGAAGTATGTGCCCTCCTGAGTAAGCTATCTTCATGCCCCAGAGAGAGAAAGACCAGAGCACTGTTCACATCTGATACATAATGGTGGGAATTGGACCTAGGACTTCTGAGCCCCATACATACCAGTCTCATATGCTACCACTGCAAAATCTGCTTGGTCCTTGTTTTGTTCCTTAACTTTCTCCCACAGCTATTATTCATGGAAATGTCATTAAATCACACCAGAAACAGACATATTTCTTATTATTCATTTAGAAATATCTTTGCAAAATAGAAAGACTAGGACAATGACTTGCAAGTAGCATGCAGTCAACATTATATTTTTTTTCTGACATCTAGTCAAGGTAAAAAATGTGTCAGGGGGAGTCGGGCTGTAGCTCAGCGGGTTAAGCGCAGGTGGCGCAAAGCACAAGGACCGGCATAAGGATCCCGGTTCGAACCCCGGCTCCCCACCTGCAGGGGAGTCGCTTCACAGGTGGTGAAGCAGGTCTGCAGGTGTCTATCTTTCTCTCCTCCTCTCTGTCTTCCCCTCCTCTCTCCATTTCTCTCTGACCTATCCAACAACGACAACAACAATAATAACTACAACAATAAAACAACAAGGGCAACAAAAGGGAATAAATAAATAAAATAAATATTTTTTAAAAAATGTGTCAGGTACTTGGGAAAAGAAAAGAAAAAGGTAATGTACACTCACATTAAGAAATATTAGAGAAAAAGCTTCATTTTTCTTCTCCATTCACTTTTTTTTTATCTGATTTTTTGTTGTTGTTTGTTTTTGTTTTTTGGTGGGGGGTGAGACTAATGGTTTACAATACAATTGTTGGTACATGTACCCAAATTAGGTCCATCATTGTGTACCAGGACCTAACTTTCTCTCTGTCCTCCTTCCCCACAGTCCTTTGTTTCAGTGCAATACACCAAACTAGTCCAAGTTTCACTTTGTGTTTCCCCTTTCTGTTCTAGCTTCTTAAGTTCTGCTCATGAGTGAGATCATCCCTCATTCATTCTTCTCTTTCTGGCTGATCTCACTTCATATGATTCCTTCAAGCTCCATCCAAAATTAGGTGAAGAAGGTGAATTAATCAATCTTAATAGCTGAGTAATTATATATATGTATATATATATATATATATATATATATATATATATATAATAACTTTCTTAGCCACACATTTGTTGGTGCACACCAGGATAGCTTCTCGGTTTTGTCTGTTACAAATTGTGCTGCTATTATCATAGGTATATACAGATCTTTTTGGATGGTTCCATAGCATGTATCTCCAGGAGAGGAATGTCAGGTCATAGGGCAAGTCCACTTCTAGCCTTCTGAGAGTTCTCCACAGAAGTTGGACCAATTTACATTTCCACTAGCAGTGCAGGAGGGTTCCTTTGTCTCCACAACAGCGTTTGTTGTTACTGTCCTTATTTACTTAAGTCATTCCCACAGGAGTAAAGTGGTTGTCTTTATTTACATTTCTCTGACAATTAGTGACCTGGAGTATTTTTTCATATGTCTGTTGGCCCTTTGGATCTCTTCTTTGGTGAATGTCCTTTCCATATCCTCTCCCCACTTTTGGATGGGGTCATTTGGTTTTTTGTTGCTGAGTTTGGAGACCTCTTTATATATTTTGGTTATTAACTTTTTATCTGATGTAAAGGTCTTCTCACAGTCTGTAAGGAGTCTCTCTCCTGGGGTGATGGTTTCTTTTACTGTGCCTAAGCTTTTCAATTTGATGCAGTACCATTGCTTTATCTTTTTTTTTCTCCTTGTGAATAGATCATTCATTGTATCATTGAAGACACCTATAAAACTCAGATCAAAGAGTTTTTCCAATGTTTTCCTCTAAATATTTGATAGTTTCTGGCTTAACATCAAAATCCTTGATCCATGAAGTTTACTTTTTTTGTTCATGGTGAGATGAGGTGATTCAGCCTCATTCTTCTGAATGTGTCAACCCAATTTTCCCAGCATCATTTATTGAAGAAACTCTCCTTTCTCCATTAGCTATTTTGGGCCCTTTGTCAAAAATTAGATGTCCATAGGTGTGGGGTTCATTTCTGTGCTCTCAAGTCTATTCTACTCATCACTATTTTTGTTCCAGTACCAGGCAGTTCTGATTATAATAGCTTTATAATATAGTTTGAGATCTGGGGATGTAATGCCTCCAGTCTTGTTCTTTTTCTCAAGATTGCTTTGGAAATTCTAGGTATTTTCTGATTCCAGGTAAACTTTTGAAGTATTTGTTCTATTTTTGTAAAAGAATTGGTAGTACCTTGATGGGGACTGCAGTAGATCTTTATATGGTTCTGAATAGAATAACGACTTTAATGCTGTTAATTATTCCAATCCATGAACATGGGATCTCTTTCCATTCTATCTTCTTCTATTTCCTGAATAGTTACTCATAATTCACTCTTAACAGGTAGTAAGTACAGGCACACACATCCATGAACACACAAAAACATTCTCCCTCCATCTCTCTCCCCCCACACACACACACAAACACACACTATAATTTGAAAACAACTATTATGATCAATATGAAACTATTATGATCAATATGTGGAGGCTGTGCAGTGGTGCATCCAGTTAAGCACACACTTACAGGGGGAAGCTTCATAAGTGGTGAAACAGATACTGCAAGTGACTTTTTCTCTCTCCATGTCTATCTCTTCTTCTCTTCTCAATTTCTATCTGTCCTATCAAATAAAATAAAGGAAAAATGACCACCAGGAGCAGTGGATTCGCCATGCATGCACCAAGCTCCAGCAACAATCCTAGTGCAATAAAAACAAAATTAATAATAATAATAATAATAAAATGCAACCAAAACTGAGGAACATTGACATGAAGACAGGTGACTTTATACTATGGAGGAAACAGTTGTAGCATTGCCAAGAACAGAAATTGTCATATATTTTATATGAGCTCAGACTTTGTTTTCTAGGCTATGCCATCAAGACCCACTGTGTATTTATGCTCAGTGAATTTCTCAATCCAGATAAGTCACATAGTGGTGCTCAATATCCTTTTGAAGCTAATGGCTGTGCTTGAATGAGCAGATCTGGAGTGTGACAACTAGCTAGAGCCCTTCCCTCACTTGTCATTCTATTTCAGCCACCTGGGTTGGAGGAGGTTACATCAATGGCACAGCTGAAGCAGTGTATGTACCAGATTATGGTCTAGCTTGGGCTCAGGCACCAATTGGATATGCTCTGAGTCTGGTTTTAGGTAAGTTAAAGTTTCAACCCTACATATTGGCTGAGTAAAGCCTAAAAGGCCAAAGTGTAACAAACAAGCCAAGTAATGTAGTTACAATCTCTAGGTAGCAGAACACTAATACATAGGTCTTGATCATGCAATATGAAAAAAAAAAAAAAATGTTTGGTTTCTATGGCTGACATCACAGTGAATTCTTTCAAATAATGTTTTTCTTTCAGAAAACTGTTGGAATGTCGCTAAAAATTACTCAACCTGAATTCTACCTGAATTTCATTTTGTAAATTAGACTAAAAGGTCAAGAATGCTATATAGCAGTGATTTCCTCTATTTTCTTTGAATTGGAAATGCTTTTATTGGACTTTATGATTATTGAAAATGCCTGAGTTCTACATTGGGCGATACAAATGCATCAGGGCATTTTAATGGACCTTGCTGGCTCATATTGTTCAGTCCCACATACACCAAATAAAGCCATTTAATTTTCCTTTGGCTGCAAATAAAGATAAACTTATTGAGAGAGTCTATTTGGTTACCAAATATTTCTTGGTTGTAGATTCAAAATATTTTTCATACTGGTTGCTCAACACATACAAAGATTTATTTTTTTTAAAAAAATGCATTTCCTTCGAGATGGAAAGATATAATAAAAGACTGGTAAAGACTATCACACAATTTTATCAAAAACTCTTTATTTTAGGTGGTCTTTTTTTTGCAAAGCCAATGCGTTCCAAAGGATACGTGACCATGCTAGACCCATTTCAGCAGATATATGGGAAGCGCATGGGTGGGCTCCTGTTCATTCCTGCACTGATGGGAGAAATGTTCTGGGCGGCCGCCATTTTCTCTGCACTAGGTAAGAATCCATGGACCCTAGTTCTAGCTATGGCTGTGGCTTTCCTTTCTGCAGTTGCAAGCAGACAACTACTCCCTTGAATGAATGCAGCCATCACCCTGCTTACAAATCTGTACCCTCCTGTAGCCAGACTTATTCATATATATATATATATATATATATATATATATATATATATATATATGTGTGTGTGTATATATACATATATATACTTATATACATATATATACATATACTTATATGTATATATATACACTTATTCATATATATATAATTTTTATTTATAAAAAGGAAACACTGACAAAAGTCATAGCAATTCCTGCCACCAGAATTCCATATCCCATCCCATCCCCTGATAGCTTTCCTATTCTTTATCCCCCTGGGAGCATGGATCAAGGGTCATTATAGGGTGCAGAAGATGGAAGGTCTGGCTTCTGTAGTTGCTTCCCTGCTGAACATGGGCGTTGACAGGTTGATCCATACTCCCAACCTGTCTCTCTCTTTCCCTGGTGGGGCGGGGCTCTGGGGACGCTGAGCTCCAGGACATACTGGTGGGGTCATCTGCCCAGGGAAATCTGGTTGGCGTCACGGTAGCATCTGGAACCTGGTGGCTGAAAAGAGAGTTAACATATAAAACCAAACAAATAGTTGACTAATCATGAACCTAAAGGCTGGAATAATGCAGATGAAGAGTTGGGGGAGGGTCTCCGTTTTGTAGATAGTTAGTAGGCCTATTTTAGTTATATTCCAAAGAGGGCTTTTATTTCCCCTTCCTAGCTTCTCTAGAACTACAGCCCTTCCCTCTTCCTGACCCTAATACTAACAAATTCAGGCACCACCACCACCCAGGCTTGCCTCCATTTAGACTCTACAAGGTGCCCTGTCTGGAGTTGGATTTTATTGCTAGAGGATATTGTGCTTAGCATAAAATTTCAGAAAGAAAAAGTGAAAAAGATAATTTAAAAGCTTTATCCTCACACTTATATGACGATGTTAAAAGAAAAAAAAAAAAAAGCAAAGGGATAGGGCTGGACTGTGGTGCACCTGGTTTACCGCTCATGTTACAATACACAAGAACTTGGATACAGGCTCCCTGTTCCCACCTGTAGGGGGAAAGCTTCACAAATGGTGAAGCAGTACTACAAGTGTTTCTGTCTCTCTCCCCCTTCCCTCTCAATTTCACTCTCAATTTCTCTATTTCAATTTTCTCTGTCCAATAAATAAAGATAATTAAATTTTTTTTTAAAAAAAGCAAAGGGACAAAGTCAGCTTTCTTACAGAGATCACTTCTTCAGAGCAATCACCCTTAACTTGTTTCTTGCCTTACCTCTGTGATTCCTAGGCCTTGTATTTTGTTTTTCAATAGATGTAAAGTGTGTGTGTGTGTGTGTGTGTGTGTGTGTGTGTGTGTAACTGTACCTTAGTGCTGTGAAATTTCATCATTCCAAGGATGACTTTTTTTTTTCTTTTCATTTTCATAGAGAGAAAGAGATCCACCACAGCCCTAGAGCAGCCCCCCTGTGTGGTACTCTCAACTATGATGGGTCACAAACATGATACCCACCCCTCCTATTGAGATATCTCTGGCCCTGTCTTTATGATTTTCAGCTATTTATTTATTGCATGCCCAGTTTCCAGTTTCAGAAAAGAGGCTGTGGATTCCTTGAAAGCATGTTCTTTATCTTATTAGCAGATGCATCACGAATGAATGATCTGTAGTTATGCTTTCTTCATACTAGAAAAACTGCAAGAATGATACTTCCTTCTTCCTCAGAGTAATCCCATTACCCAGTAAAGTGTTTGGTTTTGTACATATATAGGAATCTAGAAAAACATGGGCACCTGGTGGTAACTCATCCAGTAGAGTGCACACATTACTGAGCCCTAAGACCCAGATTCAAGTCCCTAGTCCCCACCTTGGTGGGGGGCGGGAGGTGGACTTCATGAGTGGAGGAAAAGTTCTAGAAGTATTTCTCCTTTTCTCTATCTCTCCCTCCCCCCCCCATTTCTCTCTGTCTCTTGCCCTCTATAAAAAAAGAGGAAATAAAATGGCCTCCTAAAACTATGGAGATATGTAGGCACCTAGCCCAGTGATAAATCTGGTGGAGAAAAAAGGAAAATGTACGTAGACTCATTAGGGACAGCTTACTGCCATGATCAGTAGATACTTCTTCTTCTTCTAGCATTTGCCCTTCTTCCGTAGCCAGTTAAATGGCTTTGAAAGTGACTGGGATCCATGTGGATTCAGTCGGCTAGGAAGGATCGTCAGTTTCCCCAATGAATGGTTACTCACGGGATGCACCACGAGAAGGTCGATCCAATGCATCCCAAGTAGATACTAAGATAACCTGTCTTGGCCTTCGAATTCTCAAGTCACTTTAAGAATGGTGAGATATCTCCAACTTCAATACTTTACTTTTTAATCAGGAAGAAATCTAAACATTCCTAATGAGTACTGAGTTCTTTCTTGAACGTCAACAGGACTGCAAGTCCCACAGCCTTCATCAATGAGCCATGTCAGGGTTGACATCCTGGCATCCATATACGCCACTTTCCAGTTCTTCTTACCAGTGGAGATAAAGGACTTCAATCAACAGTCAGATCATCATACTGATAAGAACAAAAAATAAGAGAAACTTCTTTCCATATAAACCATTCTGGACTACAGACTTGTTTATTGTTATTATCAGCTCTGACCTCTAACATATCAAACAGTTTGTACTACATTTGGCTTCTTTTTTTTCCCTTTATTGGGAGAATTAATGGTTGATAGTCAGCAGCAAAATGCAGTAGTTTGTACATGTGTTAACATTTCTCAGTTTTCCACATAAGAATCTGACCTCCCTACATTTTGCTTCTTTTGTCTTTCAAACTTCTCTCCATGTTCTGTATCATTTACTTCAGATTCAGCTGTAAAGATGTGATGTGATACACAGAAGGATTTCTTAGTTATGCAAAACTGTAATAAGTCATTGGGAAATGTTGCATTTTCCTAATAATTTTCCTAATAATTCTTCACAACAGCTACTGCATATACATCTGAAGAACTGATGTGTGAAAAATACACTCCCCTCCTTCCTCACTCTCATTAGCCAAGAAGCAATGGTATTTTTTTCCACTTGATTTAAAACCAGAATTTTCTGGCTTGAAGAACAAACTACCTGCTGATACATAAAAATAATAATCATAATATAATGGGTGGGCTGAGTATATAGTGAAACACAAAATGTTCACTCACTGAATGAATATCACTTTGTATAAAAGAGCCCTGAAGGGAGAACAGAATTAATGAATATTTCTGAAGTATTACAGAAATGGAAAACACAATAGCTAAACTCTAAAGGCTGCTGAAATTACTTATGTATGTGCGCATGTGTGTATGTATGTGGATGTTAAAATAGGTGTAACTTATGTTGATGGCACTCTGCCTATACACATGCACTAGATTATCAAATGACAGGTGAAAGCACAACTGCTCTTGCTTGATTTTTGTTCTATATTTTTTCATGTTAATTTTCTTTATTCAAATAAATTTGAAATTGAAATCTCCCTAATTTTATAAAGTACTAGGGTTCATTACAGAGTATTAAAACCATATTTAAAAAATTAAAAGAAAGTCAAAATTAAGCAAGTCTCTGTCGCAAATTAGTCTCAAGATTTTTCTTTAAAATAACAACTTGATAATAGCTCAAAATCAGTGTTTATTAGAAGTAGCTATGGTAAGGGCTGGGCAGTGGCACACCTGGTTACATGCACATGGTTACCATGCACAAGGACCTAGGTTCCAGCCCCTGCGCCTCACCTGCAGGGGAGGAAGCTTCATGAGTGGTAAAGCAAGTACTTCAGGTAGCTTTCTCTTTCTCTTTTTATCTTCTCCTCTCAATTTGTCTCTGTCCTATCAAATAAAGAAAAGAAAAAAGGAAGGAAGGGAATGGCCACTGGGAGCAATGGATTCTTCATGCAGGCACACAGCCCCAGCAATAACCCTGATGGCAAAAAGAAAAGTAAGTTGGTATATGAAAGACAAGCAAGTACAAGATATGTCACTATCTTTTTATTATTATTTCTTTACTGGGGATTAATGTTTTACAGTCTACAGTTAATACAATAGTTTGTACATGCATAACATTTCTCAGTTTTCCACATAACACTACAACCCCCACTAGGTCCTCAGCCATCATGTTCCAGGACCTGAACTCTTCCCCCCCACCCACGCCAGAGTCTTTTACTTTGGTGTAATACACCAACTCCATTCCAAGTTTTACATAGTGTTTTCTCTTCAGATCTTGTTTTTCAACTTCTGCCTGTGAGTGAGATCATCCCATATTCATCCTTCTGTTTTTGACTTGTCTCACGTAACATGATTTTTTTCAAGCTCCATCAAGATGGGTTGAAAATGGTGATATCACTTTTTTTAATACCTGAGTAGTATTCCATTGTGTATATAGACCACAACTTGCTCAGCCCCTCATCTGTTGTTGGACACCTGAGTTGCTTCCAGGTTTCAGCTATTACAAATTGTGCTGCTATGAACATGGGTATACACAAATCTTTTTGGATGGGTGTGTTGGGTTCCTTAGGATATAGCCCCAGGAGAGGAATTGCAACATCACAGGGTAAGTCCATTTCTAGACTTCTGATAGTTCTCCAGACTGTTCTCCACAGAGGCTAGACCAATTGACATTCCTACCCGCAGTGCAGGGAGGGTTCCTTTGACCCTACAACCTCTCCAGTATTTGTTGCTGCTACCTTTTCTGATGTATGGCATTCTCACAGGAGTGAAGTGGTATCTCATTGTTGTCTTTATTTGCATTTCTCTGACAATCAGTGGCTTGGAACATTTTTTTATGTTTCTCAGCCTTTTAGATATCTTCTGTGGTGAGTATTCTGTTCATGTCCTCTCCCCATTTTTGGATGGAATCATTCGTTTTCTTGTTGTTGAGTTTGGCAAGCTCCTTACATATTTTGGTTATTAGCCTCTTTTCTGATGTATGGCATGTAAAGATCTTCTCCCACTCTGTGAGGGGTCTCTTTGTTTGGGGTATAACACTATCTTAACTTGCCACTGAAACAGAGAATTCTTAAACTGTCTGCTTGACATAATGGACAAGATCCTTACACCTTTTTAAAGAAATGCATACTTATACTTCTAACATCATAGCTACCATCCATTTTATATTTTATTTATTTATTTATTTATTCTGGATTGAGACAGAATTTAAGTGAGAAGAGGAAGACAGAGGGAGGAGAGAGAGAGAGAGGAAGGGAGGGAGGGAGGAAGGAAGGAAGGAAGGAAGGAAGGAAGGAAGGAAGGAAGGAAGGAAGGAAGGAGGGAAGGAAAGGAAGGAAGGAAGGAAAGGAAGGAAGGAAGACACCTATAGCACTGCTTCACCACTCATGAAGCTGCCCCCTGCAGATGGGGACCAAAAGCTTGAACCAGAGTCCTTGTGCATGGTAACATGTACACTCTGCCAAGACCGCTACAGCAGGGTCCCGGTACTGTCCATTTTAATAACTACTTTTTTATGGCTGAATGAGTAGACTGAATTTTTTTAAATTTATTTCACCACTCCTGTCACCAAAAGTCTGTGTCCCTGCCCCACACCATAGACAACCACTATAGTTCTCCTACAGTCTTGAAAACTGATTGACAATTTTTTTACATTTGTGTGTTCAATTGTTTATATTTGGCATATGAGTGAAAACATTCTCCAGTTGTCTTTCACCTCCTTACTTACTTCACTGAGCATCATCTTCTCCAATTCCATCCATTTTATCCCAAAGGACACAATACCATCCCTTTTTATTGCTACATAATATTCTGTTGAGTGTATGTCCCATACTTTTCTATCCATTCATTTGTCAAAGGGCATTTTGGTTGTTTCCAGGTTTTTGCTGTTGTGAATAAAGCTACTGTGAGCATGGGGGTGAATATGTTCCTTCAAATCAGTATTGTTACATCTTTTGGGTATATGCCTAGTATTGAGATTGCAGAGTCATGTGGTACACTGAAAATTCTCAGCAGATTTAGAAATATAGATTAAGTTCACTTACTAAAATAATTGTTTTTAAAATATTTAGAGACAAATATTACCTCAACAGTAATATCAATAGAAAATTGGATATTTTCTAGGGGGCCAGGTGGTGGTGCACCTGGTTAAATGTAGAAACTACAGTGTGCAAGGAGCCAGGTTCCAGCCCCTGACCCCCACCTGTAGGAGGAAAGCTTCATGAGTGGTAAAGCAGTGCTGCAGATGTCTCTCTGTCTCTTTCCCTCTTTATCTCCCCCTGCCCTCTCAATTTCTCTGTCTCTATCCAATAGTAAGTAAATACAATTAAAAAATGTTGTATATAAAAAAAGAAAGTTGGATGATTTCTACAAAGACTTTGAGTTACAGCCAAATGAGACTCATCACTGAGACTCCAACTCCTCAGGATCCTAGTCCTATTGTCTCGATTCTATAGCATATGACTTCCCTACATTTTAAAAGTATAAGATTAATAGAAATACATTAATTTTTGGAAAATAAGGCAACATTCAAAAGAGGTAGGGGAACAGTTTAGGATTCTTCACAATGCATGGTATAGAACCTTTAAATGTTATTAAAATAGAAAATTAGACTGAGATAATAGTAGAGCTGCAACTATAATTTTAATGTGAAACAAATAATTTAATTTTTAACCAAGAGAAAAGTCATAAAATATTTTCAATACCTATCTTCTATCATAATGTCTTATACTACTCAGTACAAACTAGTCAATGACGGTGAATTGTAAAGTGTGGAAATGAATGGCAGTGCTTACCCAAAGGCTTTCTTCTCCTGTATGCATATCATGAATTTCAGGTGTCCTCATGTAAATAATTCAGGAGAGCACTAATTTCAGAATAGAAGAATAATTTTAAAGTCCTATAAACATAAATACATAATTGTATGAATTGAACCCCTCTTATCCCACAGTCTTGTTAATTATTGTTAAATTACTAATTTAAAAAAGAAAACAAAAAGCAGAACTTGGACTGGGTTTGGTGTATTGTACCAAAGTAAAAGAGGGGGTGAGGAGGGTTCAGGTCCTGGAACATGATAGCAGAGGAGGACCTAGCGGGGGTTGAATTGTTATGTGGAAAACTGAGAAATGTTACACATGTACAAACTACTGTATTTCACTTTTCACTGCAAACCATTAATTCCCCCAATAAAGGGGGGAAAATAATAAAACATAAATACATATGCATATGTATAGACAGTTTACTGAGATATGTACATTTTAAAAAGAAATCTCACTTTAACTACTGTCCAATATGACATGAAATTAACTACCCACTGCCACCAGATGTCCCAAATATTCTCTCGAGGAGAGCCGGGTCCATTTGAGTGACTTGACCACAGAACTCTCTGAACCTTTCTTCCAGGAGCCACGATTAGTGTCATCATCGATGTGAACGTACAGGCGTCCGTCATTGTCTCGGCGCTCATCGCCATTCTGTACACCCTGGTGGGTGGTCTCTACTCTGTGGCCTACACAGATGTTGTCCAGCTCTTTTGCATCTTCATAGGCCTGGTAAGTCAAACCAAACAGCCATCTTTCTTTTGCTTTTTTTTTCTTTCCTTCTTTTTCTTTCTATTAAGGATATGTTTGTTCACTTGTACAAGCAAGACCATAGCACTGGTCTGCTCTGGTTTATATTGGTGCCTGGCATTGAACCTAAGACCCCCCACCACCCCTAGGAGCTCAGCCATGCCAAAGCTGTACTTCAACATAGTGTGCTGGCTCCCTGGGCCCCTTTCTCTCCTCTCTTCCATTTTCCCTTCCTTCTTTCCTCTACTTCATTCTTCCATTCTTTCTCTTCCATTTTTGGTCCATTCTCTTCCTTCTTTCCCTTCCTTCCTTTCTCTTCCACTTTCTTTCTCTTTATTACCTCCTTCCTCCCATTCCCTCCCCCTCTTTCTCTTCCCTGCTTTTCTATTATTATAAATAATGACAGTTTATTCAATGAAAATTAATATAAATGTAGATGATAATAGTTATTTTATACTAGAAAATTTCAATATTTAAGTAATTAATTTGGTAATTAAGTGGATAAATAACTGGTAGGGTCTAATAATTAATAGTTTTAAAAACTTTTTGACAGAAAACTGTTTCCTTAGTTTAATTTTTGAAAGGTCTAGATTTTTCTCATGCCTAAATATGATGGAAACTTATGTCAGGATTTCCTTGGGTCTTGAAGGCAACATACCTTCATCTGAGTTAAAATTTGAGCATTTGTGTTAACCTATACTGCCTTACGTCCTTCCTTTGTATTGGTTTGTGTAAATCGTTGAGGCTGCTTATAGGACATAAAAACTATCCCACTGGAAAAACTGGGGGCTTCACGTATTCATCATCACCAAATATTTGGAATCTGAAAATGAGCTCAGTTATTTATGTAAGGCACTAGAAAATTTTACCATGCACCCCCTGTAATATGTCCTTACATTAAATTGGGTAATACATGTGAGCTTTATTAAGTAAAAGTACTGTGTAATTATGAGAAATGAGTATTGATAATATCATGTTAAAAAAAAAAACACTGTTGTATCCTAAACACATTTTAATCCATATCTATTTGCATCTTAAGTTGTGAAGACTTGGTTATACATATACTCAGTCACCTATGAAATATTGAAGGAATGTTTTAAAATGGTGTATCCATTAGCTAGGGACATATGCACACCTTATCTCAGTTGTGCAAGAGAAGCAATGCCTATATGCAGAGAACAGAGATAGGTTCAGCTGAGAGAGCAGATCATAGTCCTTTTCCCCATAGTGATCAAAGCACCCTTGGTTCATTTTACCCCTCTTTTGTTCTTATTGCAAAACTTTCACCCTACTTTCACATATATACACTTAGAAGTGAATATGGAGAATGAATCTCATACCCATTTTTGTTTTGCTTTCTATTTCTTTTTACTTTCTAGCATCTCTAATGATATAAGAGGACATTTTAGAAGAATGATTATAATTGGAACTACAGTTGATTTATAAACTTACATGTGTCAGCAATAATTATAATATTTCATTTTTATCTTCTAGACACTTTATTTCCATTTCATGGGATTTCATTCACTCATATTTTAGTTGAATTCAAGGATATTTAAGTTGCTCCAGGACTCCTACCTTTTAATTTGTTAATTGCCAAAGGCAAGTGGACAGTGCTGAAATTTTGAATTTTCCTTAGCATCATCATAAATTTCCAGAAATAAATCTCTGTTCTGAACCTCGGAGGTAAGGTTAGTTTGGCAATGACAGCTCTCATAACTGATGCACTTGGTATTCTAAGAAACATAAACTCACAGAATGAATCTATTTATTGATGATACATGTAATTTCTCATTGCTTTGCATGAGATTAGAACTTAAAATACACAGGTGCATAAATCACAGGTGATATTATGGAGATGATAGGGAAATAAATATAGGGCATAAATGTCAGAGCGGCTTGTTGCCATGTGATATAATTTAGTTTATAAGAAGTTAAGCTCTGGTAAGAGAGATAGCAGAGTAGTTATGCAAAAAAGACCAGTGCCTGAAGTTCCAAAATCCCATGTTCAGCCTCTAGCACCACCATAAAACAGAGCTAAGCAGTGCTCAGGTAAAATAAATAAATAAAAAAATACGAAAAAAGATGTGTAAAAATATAAACAAACCTTTTTCAATTTTATTTATTTATTTTTATTTAAGAAAGGATTAATTAACAAAACCATAGGGTAGGAGGGGTACAACTCCACACAATTCCCACCACCCAATCTCCATAACCCACCCCCATCCCCTGATAGCTTTCCCATTCTCTATCTCTCTGAGAGTTATGGACCCAGGGTCATTGAGGGTTGCAGAAAGTAGAAGGTCTGGCTTCTGTAATTGCTTCCCCGCTGAACATGGGCGTTGACTGGTCGGTCCATACTCCCAGTCTGCCTCTCTCTTTCCCTAGTAGGGTGTGTCTCTGGGGAAGCTGAGTTCCAGGACACATTGGTGGGGTCTTCAATCCAGGGAAGCCTGGCCAGCATCCTGGTGGCATCTGGAACCTGGTGACTGAAAAGAGAGTTAACATACAAAGCCAAACAAATTGTTGAGCAATCATGGATCCCAAGCTTGGAATAGTGGAGAGGAAGTGTTAGGGAGGTACTCACTGCTAACTCTACTGTACTTCTGCTTTCAGGTATATATTTTGCAGTAGTTTATGGATACGTGTGAACATAAGCTCTCTCTTACAGAAACTGGTGTATATCTAGGTTTTGGGACTTTGTTAGAAAGTGAACCACCTGAGATGAAATTAGAGTGTACTATGAAAGGAAAGGTCTCACCCGAGTAATGAAGCTGAAGGGTTGTCATTCCACACGTGAAGTCTCTGGACACAGTCTGAGGTGAAGCATGTTGAGGTGGCACGATCGTTGCGTTGGTTAGGTTGTGATCGGCGGATGCAATATTATTTGATATGGATTGGGAGAGGCACGCAGGAAAGTGGGCCCTATCCAAGGGTTCTAGGACTGGGGGAAGTAGGGGCTCTATAGTGGAGATATGAGGTTCCTGCTGTCTTAGTGTTCAAAAAGACAATCGATAGTTAATGTTATCATCACATTATTTGGTAATTGGGTTAACTTTGAAAAGTCCTTTTGTTATGGTTTGCTGTACAGTACCCAGTATCTTCTATATAGCTGTGCTATTGGATGCTTCTCATCTACTTGGTCTAGACTTTTGAGAGAGTCCGCATATCAAATACACAGCCTATATATTAAAAAGATTCAGTTTGTGTTTTGAAAAACTTTGAGACATACAATTGATTTTCCCCCTCTCATATTAATTAACTAGTGATTTATATGTCTACATTTTGCTAGGAGTGTACATAAACACCATTCCCACCACCAAGAGACTGTGACCCATCCCTCCCACCCACTCCCACCCCCCACTGGCCCAGGAAGCTGCATGTCTACCCCTCACCACAGGGTTTTTACTTTGGTGCCCTACTTATAATTTGGTCAGGTCCTACTTTTAGTTTCCCTTTCTGATCTTCTTACTCAACTTCTGTTGATGAGTGGTATCATCCCATACTCATCTTTATCTTTCTGACTTAGCTCACTTAACATAATTCCTTCTAGCTCTGTCCAAGATGGGTCAGAGAAGGTGGGTTCATTGTTCTTGATAGCTGCATAGTATTCCATTGTGTATATATACCACAGCTTTCTCAGCCATTCATCTGTTGTTGGGCACCTGGGTTGCTTCCAGGTTTTAGCTATTATGAATTGTGCTGCTATGAACATAGGAGTACACACCTCTTTTTGGTTGGTTGTTATGGAGTCCTTGGGGTATAACCCCAGGAGAGGAATTACTGGATCATATATAAGGTCCATGTCTAGACTTCTGAGCATTTTCCAGACTGCTCTCCACAGAGGCTGTACCAATTTACATTCCCACCAGCAATGTAAAAGGGTTCCTCTATCCCCACATCCTCTCCAGCATTTGTTGCTGCTGTCCTTTTTGATGTATGCCATTCTTACAGGAGTGAGGTGGTATCTTAGTGTTGTCTTAATTTGCATTTCTCTGACAATCAGTGACCTAGAGCAGTTTTTCATATGTTTGTTAGCCTTTTGGATCTCCTCTGTAGTGAATGTTTTGTTCATATCCTCTGCCCATTTTTGGATCGGATCATTTGCTTTTTTGGTGCTAAGTTTGCTGAGCTCTTTATATATTTTGGTGATTAGTTTCTTGTCTGATGTATGGCATGTGAAGATCTTCTCCCATTCTGTGAGGGGTCTCTCTGTTTGTTTAATAGTTTCTTTGGATGTGCAGAAGCTTTTCAATTTGATGTAGTCCCATTGGTTTGTCTCTGCTTTAGTCTTCCTTGCAATTGGGTTTGATTCATCAAAGATGTCCTTGAGGTGTATGTGGGAAAGTGTTTTACCAATGTTTTCCTCTAAGTATTTGATTGTTTCTGGTCTGACATCTAGGTCTTTGATCCATTTGGAGTTGATTTTTGTTTCTGGTGAGATAAAGTGGTTCAATTTCATTCTTCTGCATGTTACAACCCAGTTTTCCCAGCACCATTTATTGAAGAGAGCCTCCTTTTTCCATGTAATCCTTTGGGCCCCCTTATCAAAGCTTAGATGTCCATAGGTGTGGGGATTTATTTCTGGGCTTTCAATTCTGTTCCACTGGTCTGTGTGCTGATTTTTGTTCCAGTACAATGCTGTTTTGATGATGATGGCTTTATAATATAGTTTAAGTTCTGGGAGTGTGATGCCTCCATTTCTGTTTCTTTTCCTCAAGATGGTTTTGGCAATTCTAGGTGTTTTCAGGTTCCAGATAAATGATTGTAGTGTTTGTTCTATTCTCTTAAAGAAGCTTGGTGGAACTTTGATGGGTATTGCATTAAATTTGTATATGGCTCTGGAGAGAATATTCATTTTGATGATATTTATTCTGGTAAGAGAGATAGCATAGTAGTTATGCAAAAAGACCAGTGCCTGAGGTTCCAAAATCCCATGTTCAGCCTCTAGCACCACCATAAAACAGAGCTGAAAAATAAATAAGTAAATAAATATGAAAAAAGATGTGTAAATATATAAACAAACTTTTCTTAAAAAGAAGTCAAGTTCTTCTGACTGCTGATAATGACCATATTTTATTGTACTGACTAAATAAAAGGTCAGATATGATTTGTTTTCCAATCATCAAATGGCTATCATTAATTTATTGGTACCTTAATCCATTTCCTCTCATGTTCTATAATTCTGTTGGTTTTATCACCATTCTTGGGGATCTGAAACTGTAATTTTAAAGCTTATGTGTTACTTTCCCCTCTCTCTGACTTTTCCTTGCTTTGATAATCTAAGGACCATTAAATCTTCGCAATCCTTTGTAGTACTGATAGTTCTCCATTTCCGTTTCCAGTGGCATCATTTCTAACACCATGACTTGGGCATTTATCAGTGTTGTGTTAATACCACTTGACAACTCTTTTTTTATTTTTTTATTTTTTAGATTTATTAATAAGAGGAAGTGGTGGGAAAGAAGGAGTAGTAGAAGGAGGAGGAGGAAGAAGTCTGATATCACTCTGGCACATGTAATGCCAGGGACTGAGCTCAGTACCTGATGTTTGAGAGTCCAATGCCTTGTCCACTGGGCCACCTACCCAGATCACACCAGTTTCCAGCTCTTCCCGACTTCTCATATTCAGTCACTGTTCACATCTAATTCTTCAAAAAAATAAACTCTACAAAAATTATTTTTTAAACTCAGAAGAAATCCTTCTATAAATTAACCACAAAATAAAATACTACCCCCACTCTAACTGGCAATGCAGGATTCTTTACATATATCTGTCTCTGTGTCTCTCATTTGACTAAGTCAGCCCCATGCCAGCATTTTCGTCAGCAGCAGATATGTGTGTACATGTAAGTCTTCTGTTGTTTGCCTTGCTTCATCTAGATCATCTCTCTCTTAACTCCCTTCTTCTACCTGGACTACTCTTGGAGATTTTTTTCGCTCACTAATTTCTCACTGAGATTTTTCCTTGCCACTTGAATAAATGGGTGTGCAAAGGAGTCCAATTCAAATAGAACATAATTCATTATGTATACATATAATGCTTACAGGCTCAGCGTTTTCTTGCCAAAGATTTCTTGTTTACCATTATTTATTTACTTTTGTCTTCATTACATTGTACATATATATATATATATATATAGTTTATAATCTTTACAGTTTGTGTGATATCATATAATTAATCACAGACACAGGAAATAAGCTACTTTTGCTTTTCAAAGTCATTATTTCATAGTGTTCCAGAGATAACATGATTCCAAATTCTTCTATGTCCAAACAAGAGAAACTACTGATATATGGGATTGGAGGGGGGGAATGGGCAACTATATCTCTCCTTGAATAGACAGTTAAAGGCACTGCCTAATACTGCACTGTTACTCTGGTTACAGTGGATCAGCGTCCCGTTTGCAATGTCACACCCTGCAGTTTCTGACATTGGATTCACCGCTGTGCATAAGAAATACCAGAATCCTTGGTTGGGGACTATTGAATCATTTGAAGTCTACACTTGGCTTGATAGTTTCTTGTTGCTGGTGAGTGATGTTCTCCTTACAGAAGGCAGTTCACTTGCTCCGAAAGTCAAATGCATTTTCAGTATTGTAATGGCTGTAGCTACAGGTCACTTATGTCTCATGTTCCATTTCTGAACTTGTTACGCAGAGCCACTTACAGACACCTTAAAAAGATAATACCCGGGAGTCGGGCTGTAGCGCAGCGGGTTAAGCACAGGTGGCGCAAAGCACAAGGACTGGCATAAGGATCCCGGTTCGAACCCCGGCTCCCCACCTGCAGGGGAGTCGCTTCACAGGTGGTGAAGCAGGTCTGCAGGTGTCTATCTTTCTCTCCTCCTCTCTGTCTTCCCCTCCTCTCTCCATTTCTCTCTGTCCTATCCAACAACAACAACAACAATAATAACTACAACAATAAAACAACAAGGGCAACAAAAGGGAATAAATAAACTAAATAAATTTTTTTTAAGTTTAAAAAAAAAGATAATACCCAGAAAAAAATGTTTAGAAAAACGAAAAGGATAATACCCAGGACTAGAGAAATAGCACAGTGGTTTGCAGAACACATTTTCATGCCTGAGACTTGAAGGTCCCAAGTTCAATTCCCCAACACCACTAATAAGCCAGAACTGAGCATGCACCGGTAAAAATAAATAAATTAGTAAAAAGGTAACACCATAAGGCTCTGTTACAGCATCCTTTCTGTCATTCTGTTGTTAAAGAGCACCTCTCCACCACCTGCCCCAGTCTGAGAGTAGAACAATCTAAAATTCTCAGTTTTATCTTTTAAAGTAAGACCTTGCACGTCAATTTCTTCTTAAATCATGAGTTCAGTTGGTTGCTAAGTGTAGTCAGTGGCTACATCAGACCCATAGTACATGCTATATGACTTGTAGCATTTGAAATACATTGAGAAGGGAGGTGCTACTTAGAAAAGAGGCCAAGAATAAAGCCCTTCTAGGGAGGTAGAAGCAGCTTGGAAATAAACAGACCCTGGAAGGGAACCATATTATTAGCAGGAGGGGCACTAAGGAAACATTTTTATGTTTCCTTATGTGGATTGAGAGAAGAGGAGGAGAAAGACCACCCCATGCTCATCCCCACTACCACAAGGAAGCACCTGCACAGGGAAGCTCTACAAGCAATGGAGGATTTCTGGGCTCCCTCTCCCTCTCCCTCTCCCTCTCCCTCTCCCTCTCCCTCTCCCTCTCCCTCTCCCTTTCCCTGTCCCTCTCCCTCTCCCTCTCCCTCTCCCTTTCCACCTTCCTCTCCTCTCCTCTCTCCCTCTCCCTTTCCACCTTCCTCTCCTCTCCTCTCTCCCTCTCCTCTCTCCCTCTCTCTCTTCCTCTCCTCTCCTCTCTCCCTCTCTCTCTCTCCCTCTCCCTCTCCTCTCTCCCTCTCCTTCTCCCTCTTCCTCTCCCCTCTCCCTCTCTTTCTCCCTCTTCCTCTCCCCTCTCCCTCTCCCTCTTCCCCTTCCTCTCCTCTCCTCTCTCCCTCTCCTCTCTCCCTCTCCTTCTCCCTCTCCCTCTCCTCTCTCCCTCTTCCTCTCCCTCTCCTCTCTCCCTCTCCCTCTTCCTCTCCCTCTCCTCTCTCCCTCTCCCTCTTCCTCTCCTCTCCTCTCTCCCTCTCCTCTCTCCCTCTCCCTCTTCCTCTCCTCTCCTCTCTCCCTCTCCTCTCTCCCTCCCCTTCTCCCTCTTCCTCTCCTCTCTCCCTCCCTCTCCCTCTCTACCTGACTCTCATGTTCTAAAAGAAAGTCTTCCAGCAATAGTGGAGTTCTTCAGATGCATGGGATATACCTAGGCAGTAACCCTGGCAGAAGAAAATTAGACAATTTAATACTTTGTAATGGTGGGAGCTCATTCATATGCTCACTATTTATTGAGGATCAACCACCTCTACAGTAAACTAGGAGAAAATATGTTCTGAGTCTTTCCAGTGGCCACTCCCAGACATCTTGACCTCTAATTCTACTAGTACTAGGCATCTCCTGGCTGCTGTGTTATTTTTCTATTTTGTTCATATGGGCGCTCTCCAATCTCTCACCATCTCTGCATAATAATGCCCACTGACTCAACTGTTATTTATATAGACTTCTCTGATTACCAGGCTGGCTGTCCTTCATCTCACCTCTCCACCATTCAACACCAACCCCAGTAATTCAGTTCCAGTATCTGGTCCTGTACATACCTCTTTACAATATGCAGCAAATGATAATTCCAAGTCTCTAAACTTTTTTGTTTGAATCGCAGTAAGAACATCAAGTACCACATCCCCAATGTAGGTATATATAATTATCAAATGTTGACAAGTACTCTACTAATGTGTGACTCACATAATAAGTGCAACTATACAGCACTAAAATAAGAAATAAAAATAAGTGGGGCCAGACAGTGGCACACCTGGTTAAGCACACACCTTATAGTGTTCAAGGATCCAGGTTCAAAGCCCCTGGTCCCCACCTGCAGGAGGAAAGCTTCACTCCCTCTTTGTACCCTCCTTCCCTCTCAATTTCTCTCTGTCTCTATCCAATAATAATAAATAAAACAAAAAAAAGAAATAAAAATAGCTATTTCAGTTTGTTTGTTTTTTCTTTGCTGCTCCATTCTGTTATCTGCAGCACTTAACATATGCCCCTTTTGGAAAACATTGTAAATATTGGCTCATAGAGGACAGTGAGAAATGGAGTGGAAATCAAGCCTTATTGCAGCCCTTTAACTCTGCCTGTCATCACATTGTATGGCACATGACTGAATTTAGAAATACTTACTGGAGTCGACGGATACAGATTAAACTTCATACTTGCCAAAATCTTAATTTTTACATGATCATTCAATAGTTCAAACCTCCAAATAAGAACAAAATGAGGGCTGAGGTGGTGGCTCACCCGGCAGAGTGCACGTGTTATAATGCTTAAGAGCCCAGGCCCAAGCCTCTGCTCCTCACCTGCAGGTGAAAAGCTTCACCATTGGTGAAGCAGTGCTTCAGGTGTCTCTCTTTCTTCCTCTTTATCTTCCCCTTCCCCCTCAACTTCTGTTTCTATCCAAAAAACACATAAATAAAAATCAAAATATTTATTTTAAAAAGAGTAAATTAAAGACTTCTTTGAGTAGTCACAAAGCAGCTTGAAGTAGGTAAATTAAGGGAAAGAAAGGACTCTCCAACATAATTAGGAAAAGAACGTCACAGAGCAAAAAATGGAAAGTATGACAACAGCACAGTAACAGTAGACAAGGAGTGCAGTGCATAGTAACATTAACCTACATTTTAGAGCACTGCTTAGGACTATACTGAATGCAGCTGTGATAAATCTTACTATTAAAGTACCTAGTAAATGTGAATACCACCCCTTCTAAGACCCTATGGTTTCCATGCAGATGCTGGGTGGAATCCCATGGCAAGCCTACTTCCAGAGGGTCCTCTCTTCATCTTCAGCCACCTATGCACAAGTGCTGTCTTTCCTGGCAGCATTTGGGTGCCTAGTGATGGCTCTACCAGCCATACTCATTGGGGCCGTTGGAGCATCAACAGGTAAGTCTCCAGCAGCTTCAATAACTGACTTACTCCTGTTAACTGAAGTTCCAGTGACCACATAACTACCTCTTTTTCCCTTATCATTGTTTCTTCCCATGTTTGTTTAGCACTCCACAAACTGCAATGTAGCTCAGTGGTCTCCTTATTTTCCTGATTTGTCCTCCCATCCATAAAAACAAGTTTTATGAAATGCTCTCTGTAAGCCTCTTTGTAGAACATTTTGTAAATCATTGTTAATTTGGTTGAATTATTAATAACGTCCTTGTAATTATTCAACTATTAACATCCCATAATAATACAACCTGGAAGAACATTTCAAAATACTGGATGGGACATCTGGCAGAATACACACATTACCATGCTCAAGGATCCAGGTTTAAGCCTCCAGCCACTAGGTAGGAACACTTGAGGGGTGGGGGGCTGGAATCTTCACAAGCAGAGGTGCAATGAGGAGGTCTTTCTCTACTTGTTTCTCACCTTTATTCAAAAAAAAAAAAAAAACAGGAACAATGGAGCCTTGCAGGTACTGAGCCCCACCCCTTCACAACCACTCCCCAAATCATAAAGATGCATCACATTATCCCCAGTTCAAAAAGAATCCATTGGATTGAGGCCATTAAAGAAGAAAAAGACTTATCAAAGCTCACTATTCACTCTGTTCTATAACGGTAATCTGGGGTAATGTTTACTGCCTACTTTGATTTTCATTTAGTAGATCTATTGGGCTATTTATTACTAACAGCACAGTGATGTTTCATAGGGTATATTATTCTAAGTTGTTCACTCAGGTTATGAGCACTTAAGAAGATGCTTTACAGTTGTGGGTGGTGGGATATGGGAGGCAAGACTTACACATGTGAGCTCCCACTTCAAATTTTGGCATCACATAGACAAGCCAGAATTTTCTGTCCATCTCGCATAAACAGGAGTCTTTTTTGTTAAAAAGGTGACTGAAAAAGATGACTCTGAGCCTTTTGAGTAGAAGATACCATTTATATCAGAATCAGAAAACAGATCTGAAATCAATGTGTGTGTGTCTGAGTGTGTGTGTGTGTGTGTGTCTGTGTGTGTTTTATAAAACAACAGAGAAGAAATGCAAATCCTATTTTTTGTGACCTAATGATGCATTCTTTTATGTCAAGTACCAAAATTTCTCAGTTTACACTATAAAATTTGCTTGACTTTGAACAATTGTGGCAGAAAATAGAGGAAAATTATTATGTTAAATGGAAACTAATCCTACTTGATCCTATAATCATGGCACTATAGAAGTTCAACAAATGAAAAAGGATTCTTTTGCATTATTTAATACTTGGTATCAAAATTAAACATTAAGGAAGTTATGTTTAAAAAAGAATGAATCTACATTTTAAGTCCTTTTACCACTAAGTCCAAAAAAAAAAAATCCTAAAAACGTTAAGTCACTTACCTAGCATTTTTATTCAATAAAAATCAACAATCCTTCCTTTAGTATGCCTCTTATTTCCAGTAAATGGATTTTGATGTTAAGAGGAACTTAGTTGAGAGAAAAATTAATGCAGATGAAGCTCTAAATCTAAGTTTCTGCCCAACAGTATCCATTTCTGCAAGTAAAACTAAGAAATGGAACTGCAAGTGTTTTCAGCTATCTCCAGATAGTTGGAGAAATACTTTTATTCAGTTTAAGAAGCTTTTTCTTCTGTGATTCTGCACAATGTCATTCCAGTGAAAAAGAAGAGGAGGAGGAAGAGAAGAAGAAGAAAACATTTTTCAACCATATTCTGTGCAGATTTAAGGGATAAAGCTAAATGAAAACAACCCTACTAGAAGTCAAGATACATAAAATATTTTCTGCTTTCCAATCCATAAGCCTCCCTCTGAGATTAACAGGTCTGACTAATTGTAATAATTCAGCCCCCCCCCCCCCCAACTAGACTCAAGCATGTGTTCTGAATCCATTCCAAAGGCTTCCCGGTAAGCAGGATGACCCTCAGGAAGACAAAAAACATGTAAGTCTCCATTTGCTGCTTTTGTTTCTTTTCCAACAGACTGGAACCAAACTACATATGGCCCTGATGATCCCATGACTAAGGACCAAGCAGACATGATTTTACCAATTGTTCTGCAGTACCTCTGCCCCGTGTACATTTCTTTCTTTGGACTTGGTGCAGTCTCAGCTGCTGTCATGTCATCAGCAGATTCTTCTATCTTGTCAGCCAGTTCCATGTTTGCTCGCAACATCTACCAGCTTTCATTCAGACAGAACGTAAGTGTCAGCTACAAATAATAGTAATACATTCTTGTCATCATCGTATTTCTTGTGTATCAGATTATTCTTCTTTAATTTTTATTTATTTTTATTTGATAGAGACAGAGAAACTGAGAGGAGAGGGAGAGATATAAAGGGAGAGAGACACCTGTAGTCCTGACTCACCATTTGTGAAGCTTTCCCCCTGCCAGTGGGGACCAGAGCTTGAACCCGGGTCCTTGCGCACTATAGTATGTGCTTAACCAGGTGCACCACCATCTTGCCCTTTATAGTGTAACGATGTTATACATTTACTAGTATTCTGACACTATATTAAGTATACAAAGTTGAGTAATAGTGAATTTTGTAACATGTGAGCTCAACCCAGTGCTCCACTGCCCAGTCCTATGTAATGGTGAATTTTGTTTCAACTGTAAAAAAATGGTACATTTGCAGTGTTTGCATTTATGTTAACACCGAAGGGAACAAATTAATATAACTAATGTCTTAGAAGATGTGGTCCTAGCACTGTGACATATTATTTAAATTTATTTATTTATTTACTTGAGAGAGAACCAAACTATCATTCTGGAACAATCAGTGTAAGGGATCAAACTCGGGACCTCAAGTTTTGAAAAAGTTCTAGACACTGTGCCACCTACCAGACCACATATCACAAAAGAGAAATATGGAATATCTTGAAAACAGTTTAATTAATTTTAATTAAACATAAGAGAACCCTGGTGGAAGTCATTTATTTCAGAGATATTTCTGTCATATCTATCATGCTTTTCACTTGAACTCCCAAGTCAAATTTTACCAGTGTGTTTTTTTCTTATTAAACCAAATGAATACAAAGCAGGCTGGTCACCAAGGGGCAGTAAGTCCATCTCCACCTTTCTCCCTAAGGCTTTGTCTTCCTCTCAGTTTTCAAGGTCATAGTGGAGTCTATGGCCAGACTACCTTGAACAAAGCAATCAAAGTCACAGTTACTATAATAATCCTACTTGTTTTTTGAAAGGCTAACCTTAACAACAGAAAGAGGAAGCAAACATAAACCATGTCACCTTCTTTCCATGTAACAATTTCCTGTAACTGCAGAAAGTATTTTTATATTAATACCCCTCTATGACAACATGTGAGTTCATCTCATCTCTCATCCAGGAAAAGACATGAGCGCTTCCTGTATTAGAGGCCACTTCACTTGACTACTGCCAACGTAGTAGTTTATGTGTTGTTCTCCATAGACTGAGCCACTTGAACTAGGGGAATTCTTTACATGAGCTCTAAAACTCAGAATTGTGGAGCTACTCAGTGGCTCACCTAGAAGGTGTATACCTTGCATTACCATGCACAAGAACCCATTTCAAACCCCTGGTCTTCACCTGTAGGAGGGAAGAACAGTGGAGCAGTGCTGTAGGTGTCTCCCATTCTCCTCTCTACCTATTTATCTATCTGTCACTCTTTCTACATCTCTATCTCTCTCTATCTCTCATGCTTTATCAAAAAAGAAATGATCACCAGAAATGGTAGAGTTGTGCAGGCACTGAATCCCCACAATAACCCTAGTAGAAAAAAAATTCAGATATAAATTATATACTTCACCTAATGAGGCAAGACACTGAGCTAGAAGATATTTTTGTGGCCCAAGAGCTGGCACAGTGGATAAGACGTTGGATTCTTAAATATGAGGTCTTGAGTTCAGTCCCATATGTATCATATGTAACAAAGTGATGCTCTGGTGTCCAAACCCTGCCCCCTATCTATCTATCTATCTATCTATCATCTATCTATCTATCTGTCTGTCTCACTGATTAATAAATAAATCTACCAACAAAGGTATCTTACAGAATTATATAGTTTTAAAAACTTCTACAAAAAGAAACTGACATTATATCATCTTCTTGCAGGCATCAGACAGGGAAATTGTCTGGGTGATGCGAATCACTGTGTTTGTCTTTGGTGCTTCAGCAACAGCCATGGCCCTGCTGACGAAAACCGTGTATGGGCTCTGGTACCTCAGCTCAGACCTTGTCTACATCATCATCTTCCCTCAGCTGCTCTGTGTACTCTTCGTTAAGGGAACCAACACATATGGGGCTGCGGCTGGGTATATCTTTGGCCTCTTCCTGAGAATCACTGGTGGGGAGCCCTATCTGTATCTACAGCCCCTGATTCTTTATCCAGGCTACATCTCTGATAATAATGGCATCTACAACCAAAGATTCCCATTTAAAACCCTTGCCATGGTTACCTCATTCTTGTCCAACATCTGCATCTCTTACCTGGCAAAATACCTATTTGAAAGTGGAACCCTGCCTCCCAAATTAGATGTGTTTGATGCTGTTGTTGCCAGGCACAGTGAAGAAAACATGGATAAGACAGTCCTGGTCAGAAACGAAAACATTAAGTTAGATGAACTCGCCCCTGTGAACCCTCGGCAGAGCATGACTCTAAGTTCCACCTTTACCAACAAAGAGGCTTTCCTTGACATCGATTCCAGCCCAGAGGGATCTGGGACTGAAGATAACTTACAATGACCCCAGTCAAAATAAAATACTGCTTGCTTGAAGCACTAGAGCAGGGTAGTCCTAAGAGGATGGGTTATAGTATATAAAAATATGTCTTTAAGAAGCAGACAACATCCAGAAAGGCAAAAACCCATGCAAGAGTACAATTGTGCAAATACAAGCTCAGGTGGAAGGAAACACCTATAAAAGTAGCAGCTTCTTTCTCATTGCTATTTCTCGTCTCCATTTGACTGAACTCTGGCTAGTTTTATTCAGTGCAACAAAATGAACAAAATCCACTCCCAGAAGAGATGGCCAAAGTATCTACCTTTAGTGACATTAGTGAAGTAGATCTGAAAGTCTTGCCTGAGATCTTGTTTGCTAGTGTACTGGTGAGTCTGCTTAAGTGATGGCACTGCAGCCTATCACTTCCCCCTTTGTGCTGGTGAATGTGCAATGAATTCCTCAACTGACTTTCTTCATATACTGCTTAAGCCTTTCCTTAGTGGTCCCTATTGAAATATTTTCTGGTTATGTAATTTGTTTTTCTTTTGAGTAGTGGCATGTACTATTCTGAGCACAGGCAAAGTGAGCACACAGAGATACAAAATAACTGCATTATGGCATTATTCATGTGCAAGGTGATAGGAAATGGAACCCATATTTGAGAGTTTTGGTCTCATGAAGGGTAAAGGGCATTTGGAGCAGGAAGGTAGAATCATCAGATGCTCTTACACCAAGAAATCACTAAACATGAAGTGACAGGTAGAACAGTAGTGTGTTATCTTCATCTGAAGTATATGAAGTTTTGCTTCATGGTAAAAGAAGCAGTATCTCAGATTAATATTTTATCAAATGTTAGTAATAAAATGAACCATGCATAAGATAAAGTAACCATGTTCAGAAAAGATAAATGCACTTGCTGACAGAAGTGAAACTACTAAATTGTCAGATAAGACAATTTTTTTGCATAGAAAAATGGAAAACTGTCATGACTTTTCCAACAACCCAATAGAAAAACAAAGCCCACTCAAGATGGAGACTCATTAGTGAGGATGATTTAGTGTCAAGTTGCAGCTCGTCAGCACTTTTTTTTTTTCCTAAGCGAGTCTTCAGTAATGGACAACTCACCACTGTGGGGTGGAGGGGGAGACTTATTGGATTTTAAAGTTCAGAAAAAGCAAATAAAAATAGACCTTAAAAGGAAGAACCCATCAACTTTATACTCGATGTTTACATGACTGCCATGAGGCAGATTAATACTTCTTTTTTCCCTTTAGGATATTTATTTATATATTTATTCTTCCCTTTTTATTAGTGATTTAATAATGATTGACAAGATTGTGGGATGATTATTTATTTTTCTCCTCTTCTGGAGTGTATATTTATTTGTTGGTGTCTACTATAGAAGTTTTCCCACTAATCATATTATAGAAAGACCAGAAAGAACTAGAACTATGTTCTCAAAAAGCATTATGTGTTGATGAGCTGAAAAACCTACCCAAGCACTGAATCCCATAAAGAAAAAGAGGCTGAATCATTCAACCCAGTGTATCTTTCTCCAAAAATACTGCTCCTCTGAGAGCCACACAGTGTAGTTAAAACCATGTCCATCATGAAAGATAGTATAAAGTTATGAAACTAGAATGCCTTTCATTGATTTCAATTTAAATTGCAGCTATCTAGAAGCACCCAATAATGCATCTTTTTTAAAGCATGGATTCAATTTAGAGAAAAGATTTCAAAATATGAAATTAGATTATTTTACATGTAATACCCAATATCTGTACTGCCTTATCAGATATGGCAGCAATGTGTTTTTAGGGAGTAGCTGGCGGTAATCAAGGCCTTTCTCTTACATGGCCTTAGTGCTCACAACCAGTTTTTTCATCCAGTGAGGGAGAGAAACCACAGCACCCCAGTGTCTCCTAGTGCCACTGTGACACACAGATGTAGTGCCTGATTTGAAACTTGGATCGTGTGCACAGCAGGGCAGACACAGCAAAGCAACCCTACCTGGTTGCCTCTCCAGTTCCAAATTTGGTGGTGAATATACTGTTGCATTCAGAAGCTTCAAAGCATGTTACTCAAACATAAACAAAAAGAGGATTCTTTTTGCACATCTGTTTGCTGAGAATCTGTTGGATGCCCACTGCCCCATGGAGTAAACTTGGAAGGAGCACATTCTTGGAACAAGTAAGAGTGACAGCCTCAAGATTCTCCGCCATGGACTGAGAGAAGAGCCAAGGAAAGCACAGTACGGGAGAGCTACACAGATGGAAATGTTTGACTTGTGAAGTAATTGATTGATGTAGCCTTCACTTTCTGGCAGACATGATATTTTAGGCATGTGATGCTTTCCAGCACAGTAGCTGAATAATTATTTGTGTCCATTTCATCACCAAAAGCTTTTAGGTCAATTTAAGCACAAAATTCCATAGAAATACATTGCCCACTTGATAATGAACTACAGTATGGAAGAAATTGTCTATTCACAGATTTTGAATTTAAGCTTTGTTGGGCAATGATTGCCCATGCAAAGAATGTTATGTATTATTTTTTTATTGCTACCAGGGCTATTTCTTGGATTCAGTGCCTGCATAATGAATGTGATCTTCCTGGGGGCCACTTCTTCTTCTTCTTCTTCTTCTTCTTCTTCTTCTTCTTCTTCTTCTCCTCCTCCTCCTCCTCCTCCTCCTCCTCCTCCTCCTCCTCCTCCTCTTCCTCTTCCTCCCTTCTTCTTTTCTTCTTCTTCTTTAATTTCATAGGACAGAGAAATTAAGAGGGGGGAGGAATAGGGAAGGAGAGAGAAAGAGCAATTCCTGCAGCCCTATTTCACCACTTATGAAGCTTTCTCCCTGCGAATGGGGGCCAGGGGCTTGAACCCAGGTCCTTGAGAACGGTGATGTGTATGCTCCACTGAGTGTACCACTGCACTGATCCTCAAATAATCATATTTAAATCCAATGAAAACAAATTCAATGATAAGTGTCAAAATTCCTTCCATTTCATTCATTTGTCAAAATGGAAAGATGATGGGGAGAAAAGTTTACTTGATCCACAATATTAAAAGCAACATATGCTAAATAATTCACAATATTAAAGGCTACATATTCTAAATAATTTTAGCCAATTAATGGTGAGCTATTTTTATATAACCTCTTATTTCCCATTTATTTTCAAAGTTGATATAGAAATAAAACTACTTTAGTATGAACTGTATCTATAAATATACTAAATACTAGAAAGATAACTTTAAAATAAAAAATTCAAGAGCAAAATGAATAAAATAATTAAGCCAGTCTTTATTTATGCACATTCACACACAAGTATCCCCTCACACATGGTTTCCAAGGAAGGAACAAAGTTATGAAATGTAGATGAGACTTTGTGCTGAGCCACTTGCTCTGTTATGAACATCACAAATGAAGCAAAGATCTTTGTATTTTTACAGTACTTCTCAGTAGACCTGCTTTTCAAAAGGCCATACTCAAGAAAAAATAAAACAACAGAAACATTTTAGACACTGACTGTGCCAATGTTTGGAGACATAGCAATGGGTAAAGTGTTAGGATAAAATACATATTATTTTCATACTTTCTCAATAGCTGTAACATGTTTATTAGGTGACTTTAATGTTTTCTACATATTTTTTCAAAACATCCCACTTATAGTTGAACTGAAGTTTTAATGACAAGTGTTAAAAAATTCAGTTTCATTGCTGCATTTCCAATAATAAATATCATATGAGTAGCAAATGAATGTAAGCTTGAGACAAGTGACTCTAAAGCAATGGCTAGTAGCTTTTTTATTTTTAAATAATGCATTGTCTTTTAGCCATAAATTATAGTATTTTCTTTTTTGCCTTCAAGAAAATTGACCCTGGTAACTTAAAATGGTTCTAAAACATATTTTTGTTTGTTAAAGTATCATATACCTTATGCTTAAAATAACTTTAATTGCAACTATACATATATGTGTTTTAAATGTATTGGTATGGTATTAAATTGTGCTGGTGTGATGCAGGATCTCATCTAGATATGACTGTTTGTTATTCTTAAAGCAAATAGAAATGGTGCTTCCAGACATATATGGAACAGAATTAAAATAAATCATCTCATTGTGAGAACATACTCATTGCAAAGTTGAAATTCTGACCCTGGGAGATATTATAGGGAATTATATGGTACCTTATCTCAAAAGATGCAAATTATTTTTTGTGGAAAAGAAGTTATTTCCAAGAAGATTTTTCTTAGGTGGAGAAATGGCCTATACACATGACTTTCCTGAAATCAAAGAAATCAATGCCCATAGTATCTCTTTAGTTAATAGCAGGACTATCTACATCTTAAAAACCAAATATTTTTGCAGATTTTCTTTTTCTTTTTATTTTTTTATATTTATTTATTTATTCCCTTTTGTTGCCCTTGTTGGCAGATTTTCTTTTAACATATAGTTATGCATACCCACTTACACAGCAGTCACAAACATTAGTGTCTTTGGATGTAGACAGGCAACAGAAACTTAGAATGAGCTAAGGGCAAAGGAAGGAAAGATAAGAACAGGCAGGATATATCACACCAATTTGTCCACTATTATAAACACATTTCTGGAGAATGCATGTTTTGTGTCATAACACATCTAAACTATAGATATAATAAGTGCTAGAAAAGAGAATATAGGGCTTGGCAGTTGTACACCAGATGATTGCATACATGATCTTGTTCAAGCATATGATCTCCACCTACAGGGAGGAAGCTTCACAAGCAATGAAGCAGTGTTGCAGGTGTCTCTCTAAAGAAAGAAGATAAGGATGGGGAAGAAGGAAGGGAGGAAGGAAGGAAGGAAGGAAGGAAGGAAGGAAGGAAGGAAGGGGAGAAGGAGATGGATGGATGGATGGATGGATGGATGGATGGATGGATGGATGGATGGATGGATGGATAAGAAGGAAGGAAAGTAAAGGAAGGAAGGAAGGAAGGAAGGAAGGAAGGAAGGAAGGAAGGAAGGAAAAAAGGAGCCTGGGAGCAGTAGATACATGATACAGGCACTGAGCCCCAGAAACAGGTGGATGATAAAAATATAAATAAAAAAGGAAAGAGAATGAATCAATTATTATATCTTCTGTATTTAGGGAAATTAGTATGCTTACTGGCATTCCCTTTTATAATTTATTTATTTATTAGATACAGAGAGAAGCTCTGACAGAGAAGGCAGGGGATATAGAGAGGGAGAGAGACAGAGAGACACCTGCAGACACCATTTGTGAAGCTTTCCCCCTGCAGGTGGGGACCAGGGGCTTGAACTTGGGTCCTTTGCACTACTATAATGTGTGCACTTAGCCAGGTGCACCACTGCCTGGTCCAGACATTTCCCTTTTTAACAATTTTATTGAGGTCTTAAGGGTTTAAAATACAGTATAGTTTCTGACACATGAGCACAATTTCTCATCTCCCTATGGTCTCCTCATGACTTAAATCGTTTTCCACCAGCGTGTACCAGGACCCCAGTGCCCTCTCCATCTGCACCCTCCTCTTTGTTCCCCAGAGTCCTTTGTGTGTTCCAACACACCACATTCACTCCAATTTTCATCATGTGTTTTTCCTCTTTTTTAATTCTATTTATTTATTTATTCCCTTTTGTTGCCTTTGTTGTCTTATTTTTGTAGTTATTATTGTTGTTGTCGTTGTTGGATAGGACAGAAAGAAATGGAGAGAGGAAGGGGAAGACGGGGAGAGAAAGATAGACACCTGCAGACCTGCTTCACCACTTGTGAAGCGACTCCCCTGCAGGTGGCGAGCCAGGGCTTGAACCGGGATCCTTACATCAGTCCCCGCGCTTTGCACCACCTGGGCTTAACCCACTGCGCTACAGCCCAACTCCCTCCTCTTTTTTTTCAACTTTTTTTTACCAGAACACTGTTCAGCTGTGGCTTATGGTGGTGTGGGGGATTGAACCTGTCACTTCGGAGCCTCAGGTATGAGAGCCTCTGCATAACCGTTATACTATCTATCCCTATTTTCCTTTTATATCCTTTTTTTCTTAACTTCCATTTAAGAAATATAAGTTAAATAAATTGGCACAAATGCCTTCTCTTTTTTCTCACTCAATATGATTTCTTCAAGATCAATCATGATGAGGCAAAGGGGACTACTTTATAATTTTTAACAACTGAGTAGTATTCAAGTACATCTTTCTTTTTTTAAATATTTATTTTATTTATTTATTCCCTTTTGTTGCCATTGTTGTTTTATTGTTGTAGCTATTATTGTTGTTGTCGTTGTTGGATAGGACAGAGAGAAATGGAGAGAGGAGGGGAAGACAGAGAGGAGGAGAGAAAGATAGACACCTGCAGACCTGCTTCACCGCCTGTGAAGCGACTCCCCTGCAGGTGGGGAGCCGGGGTTCAAACCGGGATCCTTATGCCGGTCCTTGTGCTTTGCGCCACCTGCGCTTAACCCGCTGCGCTACAGCCCGACTCCCCCAAGTACATCTTTCTTAGCCACTCATCTGTCATTGGGCATCTATGTTCCTTCCACATTTGGGCTATTAACTCTTATGGAAAATAGTCTCTGGATATCTCAACACACTAGAAATAGACCTACCCTGTGACCCAGCAATTTCTCTCATGGATACTTACCTAAAGGTAACAAAAACACCTATGCAAATAGATCAGCACAATTTGTAATAGCTCATTAACATTCTCTTAAGGACAGGTATTATGAAAAAAAATTGGAAGAGACTCAGGGTGTTACAGGACAGTGGTAAATGTTTATTCAGACATTTTGTATACACACACTTAAAGCACAAATCCAAAATAGCAATAATAGCTATCTCATTTAAATTACCTAAATAGCATCTGGTGATTTGGGGAGGGGTGGTTGGAAAATTAGAACTAAATTTTAAAAGTGCTGCATCATGATACTAAAGTCAATTTTTTAAACTAGTAGCAGTTGGAATAGAACTAGAGGCATTAGGATAGGAAATGGAGTAGTACAGTTGTAAGAAGTGATAAAATCTCCTATTTCTTGGATGGAACTTGAAAGAATCATCCTAAGCAAGGTAAGTCAGGAGGAGAACAATAACCATGTGAGCTCACTTAGAGGTGGGACAGTTTCCCAAATGGGGGCCACATTCTTCTGTTATTAGACTGAAATTCTGTATAAAAGATAACAGAAGCACATGCTTGAAAAGTAGAAAAGTACAAAATGACAGATACAACTCTACAACTGGATAAATTTTGACAAAATATAGCTAGTTATTGAACCAATAATTGTGACTTTCATTCTTTTCTTCTTTGTGACTAGTACTGAGCATGAATTCTAGATCAGTGATGAAGAAGGTTCATTTAAGTTATAGATAATATTTGCTTTATGTGGATTTTTAAGAGCCTCTTAAGAACAGGTTAGTGTGATGCTATATCACACAGATTGTGCCCATATGAACATGAACTTAACTAGAACAGACCAACTAATTATTTATATTGACTTTGGAACACTATTATTAACAGTAGTTTCTGCTGAGAGTTAAGAATTAAAAATTCTATATGAGATTTCCAAAACTCAGTAAAAATTTTATTTAGTATAGCCCAGGAGGTGATACAGTGGCTACAGCTTGAGGTCCCAAGTTTGATCCCTGGCATTGCATGTGCCGGAGTGATCTCTCTCTCTCTCTCTCTCTCTCTCTCTCTCTCTCTTTCTCTCCCCTATTTCTCCTTCTCTCATGTTAGTACATAAATATTTTAAATTTTTTGGTTTAACCATTTTGATTATTTCTGATCATTTTATGGAATATTTATTTTTATTAGAAAAGAGAATAGGAGCAAAGATGAGGGAAGGAAGGAGAAGCACTGCTTAGCTCTGGCTTTGATGGTGATGGGGGCAAGACCTTGAGATCTCATACATGCAAGTTCTGTGCTCGGTATACACCCAGTCAAAAAACATGAGGTGATTCCACAGTGTGTGTGTGTGTGTGTGTGTGTGTGTGTGTGTGTGTGTGTGTGTGTGTGTGTTAGAAATGCTTTAACAATTTAAGCCCAACATCAATATTCAATCAGTTTACAATTTTGAAACACTAAGTGCTTAGATTAAATTAATATATATTCAGAACTGAAATCTAGGCAGTTAAAGAGCTTGAAACATTCGATCTGTTTTCCCCTGACATATTGAATAGTGATTTGTAAGGTTATAAGTTAACAAGAGTACAGTTTAACACTGTTCCCACCAACAAAAGTCTGTATCCCTATCCCCCCTCCCCTGCATGGACCTGATAATCCACCAACATCTCCCACCCCATTCTTTTGGTTTGGTGAAAACCTCCAAACCCAGTCCAAGTTCTGCTTTAGAAAAGAGAAATAGCAAAGATGAGGGAAGGAAGGAGAAGCACTGCTTAGCTCTGGCTTTGATGGTGATGGGGGCAAGACCTTGATCTCATACATACAAGTTTTTGTGTTTCCCTTTCTGCTCTTATTTCTCAACTTCCATCTGTCTGTGAGTGAAATCATCCCACATTCATCCTTCTCTTTCTGCCATATCTTGCTTAACATTATTCCTTCAAACTCCATCCAAGATGGAGTGAAGAAGGTAAATTTTTTGCCACTAGGGTTATTGTTGGGGCTCAGTGCTTATGCTATGAATCAGTTGCTCCCAGTAGCCATTTTTCCTTTTTTTTCTTTTCTATTTTTATTAGGACAACTAGAAATCAAGATGGGGAGTCCAGCAGTAGCGCATCAGGTTAAGGCAAGGACTGGCATAAGGATCCCAGTTAGAGCCCCCTGGCTCCCCACCTGCAAGGGAGTCGCTTCACAGGCAGTGAAGCAGGTCTGCAGGTGTCTTTCTCTTCCCCTCTCAGTTTTCCTCTCCTCTCTCCATTTCTCTATGTCCTAACAATGTCAACATCACTAACAATAAAAAACAAGGGCAATAACAGGAAAAATAGAAAAAAAAAAGAAATCAAGATGTATATATATATATATATATAGAGAGAGAGAGAGAGAGAGAGAGAGAGAAAGAGAGAGAGAGAGAGAGAAGCACCTGTAAGCTTGCTTGACTGCTCATAAAACGTCTCCCCTGAAGGCAGGGTCACAATCCTGAGTGCTGTGAATGGTAGTGTGTGTGCTTAACCAGGTGTGCCATCGTCTGAACCCCTTCACAAGTTCTTTCATAAGATAGTACGAATAACAGGAGATAGATAACATATTTCTTTTTATTTGCAAGCTATCCAAAGCTGGCCACTAGAGTGAGTGTGTCATGTAATGGGAAATGTGTGCTGATAGATACCAATAAAGATTAACACAACATTTTAGAACATAAAAATCTAGAAATTTCTGCAAACTACATTGCTCTATGTAGGTTAAAATGCCCAAGATGCACATGGCCATAGGCATAAAATATACGCTCTTACTTAAGTGCAAGGCATAATCTAGGTTGAATTCACACAAAACCATCTCTGTTCCAATCACATTTGTTTGTGTCCATGGAGCTTGAAGAGATTCAATGGATATCACATGGTTTGTTTTCCTGTTGATAAAAATTAAGTTGACATTTAGCCTTCAGAAAAATTCTAACCTACATTTTTAATTTTACAACAATTTTCTTTTTGCTTTAGTTTTCATAATATACTTTCTATTGAACAACACTATTTTTAGTAAATACTCCCTATATTTTGTTCTTCAGGAAAAAATACAAAGCTCAAAAAAACATTGAGATACATTTAGACATATTATAAAATGAAAATAAAAAACATGTAATTATAAGGTTCGGTAACATACTCTTTTTATACCTATTATCTACAAAACAATTCTGACACCACTTCTTTAGAAATTGACCGAACACCTTGAAATGTAATTTTAGCTCATTCCATCTTCAATCTGTTGGGTTGTCAGAAAAGTCATGATGCATTTTTTCTTTGGAGACAGAAAAATATCTCATAACTTTTCCGACACCCCAGTAACAATTCTTGTATCTTTAATTTTTATTAGTCATTAAGCAGTGTTTTACAAAATTATTCAGACTTCAGGGGTATAATTTCATATCTATATACGGTGTAAGTTACCACACCTTCCACCAAAGACCTGTGTCCCCCTGCCCCCAGAAACACCACAGTTCTAACAAAGTTCATTAGTCTAGTCATTTATTTATTTATTTATTTTAAATAATTTATTTCATTTTAATAAGAGAGGTACAGATAGGAAGACACACCAGAGCACAGCTCAGCTCTGGTTTATGGTGGTGATGGAGATTGACTTGGGTACTTGGAGCCTCGGGCATGAAAATATTTATTCATTTATTTGGGGTTTTTTGTTTGTTTGTTTATCTTTGTCATCACTGGGTCTACACTGCTTCAGGTTGACATTTTCAGATAGGCAAAGATAGAGTGTGGTGGGGCCAGGCTTAAACTAGGATAGTACCTATGACAAAACAAGAACACAGGTGCCAGGCATCTGTGGTGGTACACCCAGTTAAGCTCACATAGCACTAAACACTAAGCTCACATAGCACTAAGCACAAGAGTCTGGGTTTGAACCCCCAGCTCCCTACCTATAGGAGGGACACTTCACAAGTAATGAAGCAGGTCTGCAGGTGTCTCTCTTCTCTCTCCCTCTCTATCTTCTCCCTCCTCTCTCAATTTCTTTCTGCCCTATCCAATAAAATGGGAGAAAAATGGCCACTAGGAGCAGTGGATTCATAGTGCTGGTGCTGGCACTAAGCCCCAGAAATAACCCTAGAGGAAAAAAAAAAAAAAAATACAAGCACACTACTCAAGTGATTCTCTTACTGACCTTAGCTCATTGGGTCAGTCATTTATATACCAGATATGAACAAAACCATATGGTAACTGTCCTTCATCCCTTTATTTATATCACTTATTATTATCACATTACTTTGTCCCAATCCTGAGAATATTTTTAAAAATCTAGAAGCCCAGTAGTCTTCCAGACCACATTAAGTTAGGATTTTGGATTGTGACCTTATAAACATAGACATTTGCTTTGGTAAAACTTGTAGAGTATACTACAACAGGCTCATTTTATCCTTTTTTTAAGTTTTTATTATAAAAAGGAAACATTAACTAAACCATAGGATAAGAGGGGTACAACTCCACACAATTCCCAACACCAAAACTCTATATCCCATCCCTTCCCCTGATAGCTTTCTTATTCTTTAACCCTCTGAGAGTAGGGACCCAAGGTCATTGTGGGATGCAGAAGGTGAAAGGTCTGACTTCTGTAATTGCTTCCCTGCTGAACATGGCCATTGGCAGGTCGATCCATACTCCCATCCTGTCTCTCTCTTTCCCTAGTGGAGAAGGGCTCTGGGGAAGCAGCTTAGGATACTATGTGACCTCTGCATCCCTGTAGATCTGAGCTCACATTCTGTGGTCATAAGTAGGAACGTTCCAAACTGCCCCAATATCAGGACCCATCTTCCTCAGGAGTAGCATAGCGTATATTGTCCAGCCTCCCTTCAGAGGATGAAACATTCTCTACTATTGTTGATCCAAGTTGAGGGCAAGGTCCTATGGAGGCCCACAAAGGGGTCTATTTTATTGTTCCTGATAGAAATGACTGGTAACAATGGAGAGAGTGATTTATTTGAGTTCTAGGCCCATCATGTCTGTTTGGGAATCTTAGGACTCCCCAATTAGGGCCTCAGCTGATGGGGTGGCCTAATAGTGACTAAAAAATCAGCATTAAAGTATTCCAGTCTTTTGCCCTTATTCAGCTTTTGTAGTCCTTGCTTTGATGAGGCTAGCTTTGAAGTGAGTGAGAGAACTGTAATAGGAAGTAGGTGAGGAGGGTATCTAAGTCTAAATAGACACTATTTCATTATGAATTTTTTACTGACTTACTGCTGACTATTGTGTATTTTTGCTTTCAGGCATATATTTTACCCTAATTTATGGATACATGAACATGTGCTCTATCTTATAGGACATGGTCTATATCTAGGTTTTGGGACTTTGTTAGGAAGTGAACCTCCTGGAATGGAATTAGAGAATACTATGAAAGGAAAGGTTTCACCCGAGTAATGAAGGTGAAGGGTTGACATGGGCCTGACATCTCTGGACACAGTCTGAAGTGAAGCATGCTGAGGTGGTACTCGTTGCATTGATTAGGTTGGGATTGTCGGATGGAATATCATTTGGTATGAATTGAGAGAAGCATGCAGGAAAGTGAGCCCCACCCTATATTTCCAGGACAGGGGAAATATAGGCTCTATAGAGGAAATGGGAAGTTCCTGCTGTCTTAGGGTTTAAGAAGACAATAGATACTTATTGCTATAATCACATTATTTGGCAACTAGGTTAACTTTGAAATATCCACTTTGTTAGGATTTGTTGTATCATAAACTACATCACCATAATTTATGTCCTTTGACATTATTTGTATATAGCTGTGCCACTGGTTGCTTCTATTCTCCCTGGTCTAAGCTTTTAAGAGAGTCAACGTATCAAAGACTCAGCCTATGTATTAAAAAGACTCAGTCTGTGCTTTAAAAAGTTTGAGACATTCAATTTTCCCCTCTCATATTAATTAAATAGTGATTTATATGACTACAAACTAATAGGAGTGTACATAAATACCATTCCCACCATCAAAAGACTGTGTCCCATCACATTCCCACTCCCCCCCACACCCCATGAAACTCATTTTATCTTTAAAGGTTTCATTAGACTGGCGTTTTTCTTCTAAAGTAGGACTTAGTTTAAAGAAAAAAAAAAACACCTTTGTGTGAGGTACTCCTAATTTAAGTTTATTTTCTCTACTGGAAGCAGAGTGAGAGACAGAGCATGATTTGGGGTGGATCTGGAGTGGAAGTGCTTGCTCTGCAAAGATCCAGGCTGAGATGAAATATTCGACATGTCAATTAGGATAATGGTAGTGTGCAAAGGCATTGAAGCACAGGAAGTGACATCAGTCTAGCTTCAATCTTGCCCTAGAAAGCAAAGTTAATGACAAGGGGAGTGGGGTCATCATTCACAAGCTACTCCCCTTCTCACAGAAGGCTTTGCAATTTGTCCTGTGTGTGCCATGCACTGTGGTATCACCTTAGGGAATGCAAGTACTTAGCACTTTACTTTCTATTTTCCACTTCTCTGGTTTCACTCTTCTGATTATGAGTTAAGGTGACTCATCCAATAGAGTGCACATGGATGTGAGGGCGATCTGGCTTCAACATCTGTCACCCCACTGATCGCCAGGGTTGATTCGGCTGATCTGGCTGGCTAGGCTGGTGTCCCCTTCCTCCCTCACCGCTCCATGTGCATCCCTCCCGAAGTTGCCGGTCAGCTGAGGGTACAGGAGTAGCTACACTCCCCTGCTAGAACCTCCAAACAAGCTCTCAAGGTCTAATAGAGTGCACATGTCATGATGCACAAAGACTCTGGTTCAAGTCCCCGATCCCCACTTGCAGGGTGAAGCTTCACATGTGGTGGAACAGTGCCACAGGCACCTTCCCACTCTTTCTCTCTTCCTCTCTCTCTCTCTGTCTCTCTCTGTCTGTCTCTCTCTCGATGATAAAAGCCAGACCTTCTGCCTTATGCACCCCATAAAAAAAGAAGAAAAATCTTTTGATATACATAAAGACCTATCAAATAGAAATATGTTTGCTTACACAATTTGCAGGTGCACTGTATCATCTTTTAGCACAAAACGAAAGGACCAGCATAAGGATCCCGGTTCGAGCCCCTGGTTCGAGCCCCCGGCTACCTACCTGCAGGGGAGTTGCTTTGCCGGGATAGCCTGAGGGTACTTCTTCCCGAGCCGGTGCTCTCTGGGTTGGAGAGAACTCAACTGGAGCTGATCTAGGCTGCTGTGTGGGAGAGGGATCAGGAACGCGTGCTGCACCAACTTCCGCAGGAGATACACTCTGGAACTCTCGGAGCCGGAAAGCAATTTCCAAGTGTCTTTAATCAGAAGAGCAGCTGTTTTTATACTCTCCAAGTAGGGTGGAAACAGGATGTGATATAGAGAGGGTGGAGAGAAAAGTGACTGGTGAAAATCAGAGTGTGACAAGGAGGGGGCGGAACAGGCGAGAATCCTATAACTGAACCACCAATGCCCTGGAGTGCTTTATGTAAAAGTGATTTATGTAAGTAGACCAAACCTTTGGATCAGTAAATCCCTATATAGCCATATGGATAAGAAGAAGCCAGGGGGAGATGGCAACTACCCAACATTGCTTCACAGGTGGTGAAGCATGTTAATGACCTTTGATATTTACTTATCCCAAATGTATCAATTATCTTTGATATTTCCTTCCCTGAATGAAATTGGCCGAATGAGAATAAACATATTTGACTTTACTGTTGTTATTTCTAGTCTACAGACTATGAAGCTCTATGGAAGCTGTTATGTTGTCAGAAACATTTCTTATGAAAAAAATCCATCATGGTGTTTCTGACAACCTAATAGTAAGCAAAACTATGATACATAATGTTGGCAGTAAGCCTCTTAAGGAGTGAATTTCTCAAAGAGTTACCTGGAAAATCAGATTATTTTTTTTATGAAAAATATTGTTTAGATCTTCAAATATAATGTGGAAATTAATTATTTAGGGGTTTTGTTTAAGCTTGCACAATGTTTGTAATCTTCTCCAAGCAGAATAACAGTTCCCACACAGATGGCAGGGAAGGTTGACATTTGGAAACTCAATTTGGCCATGTGCTGATTCAATATAAATGCCTCAGCTAAAATGTATGCCAATATTGTAGGCTATTAGAAGTCCAGAATGTAAATTTGAGAGTGTGAGGTTAAAATTGAGTAAAGTGACATCTGGCAAGATGGCCAAGTAGGGAGACTCTGTGTTTACTTCTTCCAGTGAATATAGCAAAACTAAACAAAAGAGTGGAGTCATTTGCATAGACACCATTCTAAAACATGTGTGAACAGTTTCCATAGCAGGGAACAAAGAGATGACATTAGGCAGAGAGGAGAAAGAGACCCATACCAGGAAAGATGTTCAGCAGCTGACTGTAGTTGGGAAGAAATCACTAAGGCTCACAACATTCCTTGGAGAAGCAGAGGAGAGACTGATACTATGATCCAGTGGTCCCAATCCTATAATCTTGTACTTTAAACACTGGATTTGGAACAAGAAACTATAAGGTATAAGCTCTATGGAAGTCAGACTCAATACTCACCCTACAAATTCACTGCTCCCTATAGTGTGCTTATTCTACTTTGTTTGATAGGACAAAGAGAAATTCAGAGGGGGAGAGGAGATAGGCAGGGAGAAAGAAAGATAGATACATGCAGACCTGCTTCACAGCTAGTGAAGCTTCCCCCCCTGCAGGTGGGGAACAAGGCTCAGACACGAGCCCTTCTTCTTCTTCTAGCGTTTGCCAGCTAGGGAGGATCATCAGTTTCCCCAATGAATGGGTACTCACGAGATGCACCACAGGAAGGTCGATCCAATGCATCCCGAGCCCTTATGCATGGCAACATGTGCACTCAACCTGGTGTACCATCATCCAGTCCCCTCAAAATATGACCTTTATAACTATATTTCTTATCTGATTGATATGTATGCCTTCTCCTATTGTGCTAATTTTTTTTGCATTCCCTGTAGTTTTCCCTTTATGCTGATGCTATGCTTCTTTGTACAGAAATATATTTATTTCTTTTTAATTAAGTGAAATAAGAGCTAAAGTAAAGACATAAATTGGGACATTAGAGAAAGGTGGAAAAGGTCTTGCATGAGTATTCAATGAATGAGAGATATTATAGAAAGTGTTGATTATAGAAACAAGAGAAAATGTTAAATGAAGATTTTGATTTTTGATAAGAGTTGTGAATGGAAAATATAAGCATGCCAACATAGTGTTGATGGGTAGTATGATGCTAATGGATTCTCCAGACTGGATCACATGAGGTCTGTGGGCTAATGAGAGGTACAAATCTAGAAAACAAACATTTCTTAAAAGCCTTTTACAAAAAAATTTTTTAAAAAAGCCTTTCACACACTTTTTATTAAAAATTATTTTAATAATAATTTTTTATTAGTAAACATCTCCAGACATCCTTGTCATAGATGGCAATATAGGGTCAGGTGGGAATCTGTAAATCAAGAAGGTTAAAAATTAACTGCCCCAGGAGTCGGGTGGTAGCACAGTGGGTTAAGTGCACGTGGTGCAAAGCATAAGGATCCCGGTTCGAGCCCCCAGCTCCCCACCTGCAGGGCAGTCGCTTCACAAGCAGTGAAGCAGGTCTGCAGGTGTCTATCTCTCCCCCCTCTGTCTTCCCCTCCTCTCTCCAATTCTCTCTGTCCTATCCAACAACAACGACAACAATAATATCTACAACAATAAAACAATAAGGGCAACAAAAGAGAATAAATAAATATTTTTTTAAAAAGTAACTGCCCCAACTCTACACAAATAGGAGGACCTCGCAGGACACATAACCCAGCCTCAGGAGTAATATAGGATGTGTCACAGTATATGCCATAATGATGGGCAATGGTATATAACTCATCAGTTTTCAAACTTATGTCACTACCAGACCCCTACAGTCTACTATGGAAGTTGTCTCCAGAAAACCATCTCCTAGCACCACTATAGGATCATGCCTACTCTTCTTTACCTGGGGTATCTCCTGCATTTGAATAAACTCTCTAAGATGTCATATTTGATATCTGACAGCTACTGTTTCCAAACCTCATTCGACCAACTCCCGGACCACTAGTTTATTTTCTCCCTGATGACCACCTCTGCTGCTCCTATCCTTGACACTGACCTTGAGGACACCAGCAGTAATATTGCTGCATTCCCAAAGGTATCACTTCAACTCCTCTCAGTAAATTTAGGTGTCTGTTTACTCCTTATTAGCACACACTGACACTGCCTAGAGGAAGTCCTACATTGGGATTTAACCTCACTAGTCTGATAAACTCCAACATGACTCAAATCCATCTCAACTAGCATGCAGGGAATCAATAATAATGCAGTTTTTTTCTTACTCTCACTTAATACTTGATAGTATGTACTCAAATATTGAGAGTAAATGAGGCAGGTGGCAATGGATTTCTATTCCCCACCTGGAGTCACTCAGCAGCAGCAGCTGGTTCAAAGTCAAGACTAGTCACTATACCTCAAGGTCGACCAGAAGGCTCCAGTGAGACTGCGGTTACAACTGAAGACATAACCCTCCAGGTTGTATACCCATGGACTCCAGAAGCATAAGGAAGTGAGACCTAAGCCCTTGAAAGCAGCAACCCTTCCTACCTACCACCATGTACTTTGAAATTCAAGGGCATTTTCCCACAACAAAGTTCAAAGTATGAACCAGCACTTCTCTGAGCTTTACTGGTGGCTACTCCTGACTTGTATGGGTTCATATCTTGACTTTAGCCTTGAACTGGGAGTGAAAGAATATTTTTAAAGTCCATAGTCAGAAGTGGGTGACAGACATTGTGAGAAGACTGGAGTCTATCAAGAGCCCACTCCCCCTCCTTTCCCTGTCAATATCAGACCTCAATTCTGCTCTCCAACCAAAGCAGAAAGACCTCACTTTCAGCAGCTGTGCCTACACTAAGAAGTTTTTTTTAATTTTTTATTTTATATTTATTTATTTTCCCTTTTGTTGTCCTTGTTGTTTTTTATTGTTGTTGTTGATGTCGTCGTTGTTAGGACAGAGAGAAATGGAGAGAGGAAGAGGACACAGAGAGGGGGAGAGAAAGATAGACACCTGCAGACCTGCTTCACTACCTGTGAAGCGACTCCCCTGCAGGTGGGGAGCTGGGGGCTCGAACGGGGATCCTTAAGCCAGTCCTTGCGCTTTGGGCCACATGCACTTAACCCGCTGCGCTACTGCCCAACTCCCTGCACTAAGAAGTTCTATAGAGAGATGGCCTCTCTCCATCTCTCTCTGTCCTATCCAACAACAATGACATGACGTCAATAACCACAACAATGTTAAGAAGAAAACAACAAGGGCAACAAAAGAGAAAATAAATAAATAAATAATTTTTAAAAAAAGAAGTTCTATATTTGAGGCTGGGTAGCGAGTGAAATACTCACTAGAATGCACTCATAATTGTGTGTGAGGACCCAGGTTTAAGGCCTGGTATCCATCTGTAGGGGGGGAAGCTTCTCAAGCAGGAGAGCAGTGCTGCAAGTCCCTTTCTCTCTCTCTCTCTCTCTCTCTCTCCCCCCCCTCCCCCTCCCCCTCCCCCTCCCCCCGTTGTTAAAATTCAGAAGCTCCAGCTGGCTGGGCTAGCTTCACAGGTGGGTAACAGAGACTCAAAGACACACGGCTGGGCAGGGAAGCTGTATTTCTTTATTCAGGAACGACGATTCATAAACTAAACCAAACTAATCACCAAACAGAACTCTGCTGCCTCTTTCCCCCGCAGTGGTGTGCCAAGCACTCTCGAACTCTGGAACTCTGGAACTCTCTCAGGGTTCCTTGGGGCGGGGACAAGCAGGCCTGCGAAAACTAGCAGTTCTGAACCAATTTTTTTGGCAGGGGGAGAGCTAGAACAACCCAATGTAAAGCATACAACACCCCCCCAATCTCTATCAAAAAGAATAGCAAAATGACAGCATATGGTTGATCCATACCCACAGCCTGCTTCTATCTTTCCCTAGAGGAGTAGTGTAAATGTATTTTTACAAACTCATTTCGGGGGTGGGGGGCAGTGGTGGGACTTACTGTCACTTAAAGGATACAGTGACAAATACCACTGGCACAACAAAGTATTTTTACAGATCTGGATGCTTTCAAGGTGTCGATAGATTTTTTTGAATTTTATTTATAAAATAGAAATATTGACAAGACTATAAGATAAGAGGGGTACATTTCCATCCCTGTTGGTATGCTTCTAAATTCTGCTTCTAAGACCCCTTCTGTTTCATTGGTTTAATCCCCCCTGCTTAACACTGTATTCTATTTACATAACCACTGTTAACTAAGCACCCCCCTGCCTCCAGGACATTGATTTAATCCTCACTGGTTCGCATTTTTTCCTTCTCCCCACCCCCTATCCTATGTACATCCTCTTAGGACCTGACTCTTCCACCTCAGGATAGATAAAGATAAGATTGTGATTAGAGATAGCTTAGATTGTGCTGCATTCCACATGAATAAAGACTGAACTATGTACCACTCAGCCATGAGTCCCTGGTTGTCTCTCTCTCCCGCCCACAAAGCTAGCCTAGTACATCCCCTCCCTTGATAGCTTCTGTATTCTTTATCCCTCTAGGAGTATGGACTCAAGATCATTGTGGGGTGCAGAGGTGGAAGGTCTGGCTTCTGTAACTGCTTCTCCACTGTACATAGGCACTGGCAGGTAGATCCATACCCCAGCCTGTTTCTATCTTTCCCTAGTGGGGCAGGGATTCTTACACTAGCTAACCTCTCCTACCTTGTTCCTTATCTAACAAACATCAGATAGACAATCAATTGTCTCCTGCTTCTTCTCTTTTACTTTTTTATTTATTATTTTATTAGTAATTTAATAATGTTGGACAAGTTTGTGGGATAAGAGGGGTACAATTCCACATAGTTCCTACCACCAGAGTTCCATATTCCATCCCCTCCAATGGAAGCTTCCCTATTCTTTATCCCTCAGTATGGACCAAAGATCTTTATGGGGAGCAGAAGGTGGGAGGTCTGACTTCTGTAATTGCTTCTCCGCTGGACATGGACATTGTCAGGTCACTAATCTTATGAGTGAGAGGCCCACCTTTATGCCCTAATTGCCTTCCAAAACCTACATATTCATATACCATACTACATTGGTGCTTATAGTTTCAACATAAAAGTTTTGGGGAGACAGACATTTAGCTGATAGCAAGGATCTTGTTTTAAAAAAAGGAATATAAGACCGGGTGGTGGCACACCTGGTTGAGTGGACATGTTACAATGCACAAGGACCCGGTTTGAGCTCACAGTCCCCACCTGTAGGGAGAAAGCTTAATCTCTGTGTCTCTCTCCCTCTCTATCATTCCCTCTAAATATCTGGCTGTCTCTATCCAATAAATAAAGATAATAAAAAAATTTTTTAAAGAAGAAGGAATGTTGTGATTCTAAGCCCACAGCTATGGTTTAATGTCTCCCTTGACCTGAAGTGATGCTGTATGTCAGTGAGCTGACATTCTCTAAGTGCAGGAACAATGGTTCTAAGTAAAGACCTACAGAAATGAATTTAAATCCATTACAGAGATGTGTGTTCATCCACAAGTGTGAGCTGAGGTATACTTCATGCAGCGGTGACTTCATAGCTATCAAAGTTCTCTGAGCTCAGAGTCAGAGAGTATCTGTCATGATCCTGTTCTCCCTTTAATGTTCTGGTACTTCTTCCCATTTTCCAAACACAACCAGAAATCAGAGTCAGACTGTCAGGCATCATCATTTTCAAGATGGAAACTCTGGTCTCCATCTGATATTTTAGCCCCTTTTTGTCATTCACTCCCTCTACCACTACTTTTTCCCTTCCCTCTTCCTTCACCTGAGCTCTAACATCAAACTTTTTTATTTTAATGTATTTTTTTCCTAAACTCAGCAGAGAGTCATATCCTTCATGGTGGATGACTTTTCCACAATTAGCAATACATAATGGGTAAGAATAAATTATGATTCTTGATTCACAACAATTTATTTGCTCATGGAGGTGTCTTTGGATTGTTATACATTTTCCATAGAGTTCTACTGTGAAGCCCCACCTTTCTGTCTCCCACTTGCAGGACCCCTGAAAAGACCTGGAATTAACAGTCTTCAACTCTATCAAGTTTAAATACAATTGGCCCCTTCAACAGCCAACATATATAATCATCCCACAGTAAATAAAAAATGCTTTATCATTCCCAGTGTCTAATTCCCTTGTTTTATTATGAAGGATAAATCTGGCATCTCAATCACAAGGAGTTAGAATCCTATTGGCATTCCATTAGATGAGACTGCCATCAGAAATCAGGCCTCAAGCATTGTAATAAAACACAGCTTACTGGAGCAATGAAAGAGAGAGTTGAGAGTATGCCAGCTACACAAGCAGCAGCGCACTCTTTCCATCACAGTCTGCTTCTACTTGACTATCTTATTGGCACAGAAGCTACAGTGTCACAGTCTGTCTTTTGTTCCTCCGATAAGAGATGAGGTAAAATTAAAATTCATATAGAGATCATTACTTTCCTAATAAAACCCTCATCATCAAAATGGACAACAAGCATTTTGATTCACTGGGAGAAATACAAATGCAAAAGAGCTTACCAAAGGGAGGAAAGAACTATAGAGTTAAGGGTCTATGGTGGAGGATAGTTTGGTGGTAACATATAGGTTTTTAAAATATATATTTTATTTATTTATCTTAATGAGAGAGGAATAGAAGGAGAGAAAAGAGAAAGAGAAGTGAAGAGAAGAGGAGAGCTCAGGGACCAGGCAGTGGTACACCTGGTTAAATACACAAATCACAGTGTGCAAGGATCCAGGTTCAAGCCCCTGGTCCCCACCTGCAGGGGGAAAGTTTCACAATTGGTGAAGCAGGGATGCAGGTGTCTCACTCTTTCCATCTCTATCTCCTTTTCCCTCTCACAATTTCTCTGTCTCTATCCAATCATAGATAGATAGATAGATAGATAGATAGATGACAGATAGATAGATAGATAGATAGATAGATAGATAGATAGATAGATAGAAGAGAAGAGTCCAACCATAAGGTGGTGCAGGGGATTGAATTTGAAACCTCAGAGCCCCAGGCATGAAAATCTTTTTGAGTAACAACTGTGCTATCTCCCCACACCGTCAACACGCATTTTACAAAGATAAACAGTACTGAACCTAAAATACAGGTGTTTTTTTTTTTTCAAAAGAAACTAAAAGAGACCAGAGCACTAAAGCTTCCTCCATTGCAATGGGGCTTAAACCTGACTGAAGTACATGGCAAGAAGCTATGCAAGTGAGTTATTTCTCCAGCCCAAAACAGACAGTCCTTTAAACCAATGTCACCTTGACAAAGAATTTTTTTAAAAAGTCAGTGCCAATGTTTTGGATTACAGTAAAACTTGGGTTAACCTTTCAAGATCTGGAGCCAAAAGTTTGCCCTAGAGAAATGGATTCCAGAAAATAAATAAATAAATAAATAAATAGAAATTGATGTTTCCCAACCAGCAGGGTGTTTTCCATTAAATTAAAGTGTTTAATACTCTAGCACACATTAGCCTTACTAATTGAAACTAAATTAATGTTCTCCAAAGGCTTAAAAGCAAAGATGGGGAAACACAGCTATTTCTAGGCTTCTCCTGACTGATTAGCAACACATTTCTATAAACAGGTGGCATCGTGGTTGGCCTACCTGGTGGCATCCCATTGGGTCTTGATGAAAATGTTAACTTTCATTTGGGTTAATGGCCTTTGACATCAGCACTTCACACACAGCTCTCTAGCCTTCTCAGTGGGGCCGGATGCCAGGCTCCCCCTGGATGACTTGCCATTTGCATTAAGTATTCATCACAGAGATAAACAAAGGGCCTGGCACACCACACACTGCAGGATCTGGAGGAATCTAAGCAAACCCCTGTGGAAACGTGAAGCTTTGCAAAGCTTTGAAAATCTCTGCAATCACCATTTTCTTGAGGTACAAGTGCAGATAGACCCCTGACTAAATCAAGCTGGGATACTGACCATGTCTCTCTAAGTAAGGCATCTAGCAACTATTTATTTATTTCAGATACTCTTTCAACAACTCTGCATATTGGCCACATGTCAAGATTCTATTCTCACATACTTCTAGTCTGTGTGGTACTAATACGATTATAAACAGATTGTTCCATGTGGATAAAACCTCAGGGATAAATTCCTACCCCTCCACAGGAGGACTCTGTCTCTACTTTTTTTCTCCAGCAGAGTTATTACTGTCTGCATGATTGAGTGCATCATTCTCAGAGGTCAAATTTTTTCTTTCTTGTTTGTAGAAGGCAAAAAATAGAGCAGAGAGAAGAGGGTGGAGAGAAAGAGAGAGAGAAAGAATAAGAACAAGAGGAAACAGAAAAAGAGAGAGAGAAGGAGGAGCAGAAGGAAAGATATCTGCAGACCTACTCTACTGCTTATGAATTTCCCCCTCTTAAGTGGGGACTGGAGGCTTGAACCAGTGTCCTTGTACATGGAACATATGCACTCTATCTGGTAAATCATCACCCAACACCAGAGAAGGATCTCTTAAAAGGCTCACATATCATGTGAACCTGAAGGTCTTTGTTATGTGACAAAAAATCTGCATCTGTGGCCATAGGAGCAAAAATCAGGAATTCCAGCACACTCCTGAATATCAAGAACATAATCTAGAAAGAGAAAAGAAGAAAGAGATGCCAAATTGGAATGTAAAGAGAGGAAAAGCATAAAAATTAGAAGACAGGTGAAAACAATCTGAAAGAAAAGAAAGCAAAAAGCAATCCCCCCTGCACCATGTGTGTGACCCAGGCTTGAACACAGCCCCCACCACACTGAAAGAAGTCTCAGTGCTGTGGTCTCCTTCACTCCCTCTCTGCCTTCTACCAATATTAAAAGAAAGAAAGAAAGAAAGAAAGAAAGAAAGAAAGAAAGAAAGAAAGAAAGAGAAAGAAAGAAAGAGAGAGAGAGAGGGGAAGGAAGGAAGGAAGGAAGGAAGGAAGGAAGAAAGAAAGAAAGAAAGAAAGAAAGAAAGAAAGAAAGAAAGAAAGAAAGAAAAAGAAAAAAAAAAAGCAACCCCCTATAAAGTAAGCAGGAACAGGCACCTGAGCCAAGACCAGTAATGACACCATTTTCTGTAAACTCTTGTTAGGTACATGACGTGATATTTTCCTTAAACAAATATGGGGAATAAGAAGTGTCTTGTTTCATATCTACCACAAAGAAGCAGTGCTTTTACATGTACCCCCAGTCATTATTATCACTCTACACGCACAACCTTCATAAAAAGTCTAAATGTGATGTAAGTTTTGATACCTACTTTCTCCCTGAAAAAGACAGCACAAGAGTTTTTCCATTGGTGTCTTTGAGAATCTCTGCAGAGAGAGCGATTCTAAACTAGCTCATTCTTTTTTTTTAAATTTTTTATTTAAGAAAGGATTAATGAACAAAAACATAAGGTAGGAGGGGTACAACTCCACACAATTCCCACCACCCAATCCCCATAACCCACCCCCTCCCATGATAGCTTTCCCATTCTCTAGTCCTCTGGGAGCATGGACCCAGGGTCGTTGAGGGTTGCAGAAGGTAGAAGGTCTGGCTTCTGTAATTGCTTCCCCGCTGAACATGGGCGTTGACTGGTCGGTCCATACTCCCAGTCTGCCTCTCTCTTTCCCTAGTAAGGTGTGTCTCTGGGGAAGCTGAGCTCCAGGACACATTGGTGGGGTCTTCAATCCAGGGAAGCTTGGCCAGCATCCTGGTGGCATCTGGAACCTAGTGATTGAAAAGAGAGTTAACATATGAAGCCAAACAATTTGTTGAGCAACTAGCTCATTCTAATGGGTCTAGTATGAACTAGCTAAGAGCAAATGAGAGCCACCGAACGAGGCAAGGAAGAGTGAGTCCAGCTGTCTTCCAAGGTCATGCACTGGCAACTTTCAGAAGAAATAGTTCAGCCATTTGAAAGTACAACCAGTGTAAGAGGGTTCCTTTGTCCCCACCACCTCTCCAGCATTTGTTGTTGCAGTCCTTTCTGACATTCTCACAGGAATGAAGTGGTACCTTTATTTGCATTTCTCTGGAAATCAATGACTTGGAGCACCTTTTCACACATTTGTTGGCATTTTGGATCTCTTCTTTGATGAATATTCTGTTCATATCCTCTCCCCACTTTTTGGGGGTCATTTGTTTTTGTGTTGCTAATCTTAAAGTCTTATATTTATTCCTGTCCTATTTGAACTAATCCAGGAATGTTTGTTTGATCACAAGCATTGGGCCTCCAAGGACTATCTTCCTGGGAAAGTGATTAGAGCCCTCAGCACCTGTTAGTTCTACTTATCTTCTTGGCTACATATCTGCATCCTTAGTGCCACCTCGGAGATCCAAGGGCAATAAAATATGACTGACATTTTCCAACCTCTCCTGCCTAGAAGAATCTCTGCCATCACCCAGCCTATCATGCTGGGTATTGTCATATTCAAAACTAGCATCTCCACTCCATTGTGACACAGCAATTGTGTTTGGATCCAAATGGAATGGAATGACATTATAAACTACACCTTTCCTCCCTGCTATGTGCTCATCTCACTTCCTAAACTTCCAGTATTTGATGCCTTGCCAATTTTTCTCCTATCCAACCTCTTTCTTCCAGAAAGCCAGACAAGAGATAATACTGCTTCAAAATGCCCTGAAGGCAATTCCTTTTTATTTCAAACCAAGATTCTCAGTAGTATAGATAAGCTTTCCTTCTTGTGGAAGCAGAGCACTGATGGTGAAATGCGACAGACCACTCAGGCGGAAGAGCAGCAGGAAGGATCAGGGAACTCCGAAGGCCACCACCAGGTGGGTCAGGAGTCCTCGCAGGGAAGAACAGAATACACCACCTCTGTTGGAGGGTGAATCTGAACTCAAGTTTTATTTAGCAAGTGAGAGTTCATATATCCTTCAGTCTTACATAAACAATATCTGAAACATAAAATAAAGCTCATTTCTTGATTAGATGGCCTTGCAGTTTTACACAGTAATGTCATACTTCATGGGGTGATGCATTTCTGAGTAGTAGGCTTAGCAGATAGTATTTTACGTAGAGTTTTAACATATTTAATAAGAGGAGTTGAGTAAGTATTATTAAGAATTTTTCCTAAAACTTTATGTATTTGATGACCCATAACTTTGTCCACCTCGTTTCCTGTTCATCTGTATCTAATCTGGGAACAGGGACTGTTCATCCCCAATTACACAGCATCATTACCATGTACATAATGAAAACAATAATCAGAGTATCCAATTTAGATCTGCTCAGGATGCCAAGACCCACTCCCAGAATTCTTCTTCCTTGAAGAGAGTTTTCCTGGGTGCTGACCCTGTCAGACCCATCATTCTGGATTTGAGTGGGGCGTGGCAGTGAAAGACAGAGGATGTTTCAGAACATAAGAATTCACCACCAAGAAAGCCAAAGATACAGAGGTGATATACCGTGCTTCCCTTCTACTAATTCCCCTAACTTTCTATTCAAAATCTGCTTTGTCCAATTAGTGGGGGCACTCAGTGCTCCTGGAATTTTCCTGAGCCTCCCTGCCCTGTACACACACCTACAGAGACACAAAGTGACAAGCAAGAACCATGCACATCAGTCCTACAGAAACTCAGGAACTCTCACTGCACCATCTTCACAGACCCATACATGATGATAGCAGTGGCACTTCTACTGCTCCGTACCTGAGAATCGCATAGCAGCAAAAACCATTCAAGTTTTCTTTTTAAAACACTGAGTCTATTGGGCATCATGTGCATGACACATTTAGAAACATTTCTACAAATGATCAAGCAAAGGACCTGGGTTCAAGCCCCTATACCCAACAACAGGGGAAAAGCTTTGTGGGTAGTGGTAAACATGCTACAGGTGTCTATTCTTCTTTCTGTCCCTTTCTCCCTCTGTGAGAAAAATATATAGCCACAAGGAATGATGGAGTCATACAGGCTCAGCAATAACCCTAGTGGCAGAGCAGTTGGGCTAAGAAAGTCTTGTGTCCAATCATTGGGTCATGCCGTGTGTACACTGGGATCAAATGCCTGGTTTCACACCACAATCCTGAAAGGTCCTAATTTGTTGCTCTTTTCCACCTCTCTGGTTCTAAGTAATGAAATGATGGATTGGTTTTTCCACTGATAATAAGATGAGTTGGCTTATCCCAAGATATTAGGTGGCATGAAGACAGCATGGATCCTCTTTCCTTTGTTGTAAATAGGAATTTTGGGGAATGGTCAGAGGTTCTTACCTGCCAGTTATCTAGGTAACCATAGTTCCTAAGGATTTCCCTGAAGCTGAGCTGAGGATGCCTGTAGAAAAGGAGGTTCAAGAGTAAAACCAAGTGATTGGGTAGTTCCTTAGGATCAAGGAAAGCAAAAACACCTATCCATAAAAATCTGTGCACACTAATGTTCATAGCAGTGCAGTCTGTAACAGCCCAATCTTGGAGACAACCCAGATGCCCAATAACAGATGAATGGCTAAGGAAGTTGTGGTACATATACACCATGAAGTACTATGCAGCTATCGAAAAAATGATGAGGCCATCTCTTTTGCAATAGTGTGGTCAGAACTTGGAGGCATCATGTTATGTGAGACAAGCCAGAAGGAGAAAGACCACCAAGACCTAATGATCTCACTTACAGGTAGAATTTAAGAAGAAAGAACAGTACCAAATAATGTGATGATAACATTAACTATCGATTGTCTTTTGGAACCCTAAGACAGCAGGAACCTCACATCTCCACTATAGAGCCCCTACTTCCCCCAGTCCTAGAACCCTTGGATAGGGCCCACTTTCCTGTGTGCCTCTCCCAATCCATATCAAATAATATTGCATCCGCCGATCACAACCTAACCAACGCAATGACTGCCACCTCAACATGCTTCACCTCAGACTGTGTCCAGAGACTTCACGTGTGGAATGACAACCCTTCAGCTTCATTACTCGGGTGAGACCTTTCCTTTCATAGTATACTCTAATTTCATCTCAGGTGGTTCACTTTCTAACAAAGTCCCAAAACCTAGATATATACCAGTTTCTGTGAGAGAGAGCATATGTTCACACATATCCATAAACTACTGCAAAATATATACCTGAAAGCAGAAGTACACTAGAGTTTGCAGTGAGTACCTCCCTAACACTTCCTCTCCACTATTCCAAGCTCTGGGTCCATGATTGCTCAACAATTTGTTTGGCTTCGTATGTTAACTCTCTTTTCAGTCACCAGGTCCCAGATGCCATCAGGATGCTGGCCAGGCTTCCCTGGATTGAAGACCCCACCAATGTGTCCTGGAGCTCAGCTTCCCCAGAGACACACCCTACTAGGGAAAGAGAGAGGCAGACTGGGAGTATGGACCGACCAGTCAACGCCCATGTTCAGTGGGGAAGCAATTACAGAAGCCAGACCTTCTACCTTCTGCAACCCACAATGACCCTGGGTCCATGCTCCCAGAGGGATAGAGAATGGGAAAGCTATCAGGGGAGAGGGTGGGATATGGAGATTGGGTGGTGGAAATTGTGTGGAATTGTGCCCCTCCTACCCTATGGTTTTGTTCATTAATCCTTTCTTAAATAAAAATTAAAAAAAAAAGAAGAAAGAACAGTATGGGAAAACATAAGGTGAAACTTGGACTGGGAGTGGCTGGTATGTTGCACAAAAGCAAAGGACTCTGATGAAGGAGGGAGAGGGACAGGATGAAGAGATATTGGGGTCCTGCTGTCCTCTAAACAACAATCAGGGGGAGATGAGGGGCTGTGCCTTTGTGTTTAAAGACTACTGTAAACCATTAACCCCTCCCCCAATAATTTTTTTAAGAAGGTGGAAATACATGCTGCACCTTGTACAGATGTACTTCTTAAGTGCTTTAGTCTGGCAGGCTAAGCAATGACTGACCCCAGCCAAAGGGGGAGAAGGGCATTTTGGTCCTTCAAATGAGCAGTATTTTCTCTACCTCTAATCTCCAATGACCTCTTAGTCACTGGTATTTTCTTCTCTCAACAATGAAATGCAAAACTCCCACTTAAAAAATAGAGACCAGTGGGTCAGGAGATAGCTCACTCAGGAGAGCACAGATTTTTACCACACAGCTCCTGGCCACCACATTGGAATACATGCACAGAGGAAAAATCACAAGTTGTAGTGTCTTTCTCTGTCTCACACACACTCGATATGTGTGTGTGGGGGGGGAATCCACTGGGAACATGGGTATTAGTGAATAAAATAAATAGAAATTATTTTTTCGGGAGTCGGGCTATAGCACAGCAGGTTAAGTGCATGTGGCACAAAGCAAGGACCAGCGTAAAGATCCTGGTTCGAGCCCCCAGCTCCCCACCTGCAGGGGCGTCACTTCACAAGTGGTGAAGCAGGTCTGCAGGTGTCTGTCTTTCTCTCCCTCTCTCTGTCTTCCCCTCTTCTCTCCATTTCTCTCTGTCCTATCCAACAATGACGACATCAATATCAATAACAATAAAACAACAAGGGCAACAAAAGGGAATAAATAAATAAATATTTTTTTAAAAAGAAATTATTTTTTCACTTTCCATAATTATCCTTAAGAAAACAAAGGCAGTCCTGCCTAAGATTTTATCTATTCCCTTGGTGCAGTTACCACTTACCAGTTTGGGAGAAACTGTTTCCTACATCAATTTACACTTAGTGGTTGTCTATGAATCAGCAGAATCTGGACTTGATAAAGACAGTCCTTGTGAAGTAATATATTTTACAGCTAGGAAAAACTTCCAAAGATTTATATACCCACTTCTAAGGAAGAAACAGATATTAAACCTTCAACTGTCTCTCTGAAGCTTGTAAATAAAACCCACTGATGAGTGAGTTATAAGAATAAAACTCACACAGGGTCTAAAAGATGCTACTGTTTATTAATTTTATTTTTTATTTTATTACCACAAAGGCATTTTAATGGACAGTGGGTTTCAATAATGTCAGGAATAACTCAAGTCCAAATTCAAGTAATGAGGGAGTTGAACAGGGTGCCCATTATTCCTCCCTACTTGTAGGAAATACATCATGCTTTCGGTAATTGATGAGCACCAACCAAGCAGTGGGTTTTGTTAGCAAATAAACTGAGAAGATGAGTTAAGCATAAACCCTGCATGTTTGGGAAAAGCACAGTATGCAAAAGAGACACACAGGGAACTTGATATCAGAAGGTTTCCAGTACAAAGAACATCTTGACTGAGATGTTATGACTGAGATTCCGGGTTAGTAGATGTTATGGAGTAACTTATGCTTTGAGACAAGAACCACCTACTCGTGCCATTTTCTGTCTGTGATCACTGCAAGATGAGTACCAAACTGAGAATAGCTATTTGGTCCTTCTAGTAATTTACCACGGCATCAAAATATTGGATTTATAGGTATATGTATAGATGGTTTCTTTATATTTTTGCCATCTAATAATCCTTTTTACTGTATTTCATAATATATATATATACATATATATCAATGTGAAATGAGTTAGAAATTAGACCCTTTGCCATCAGTTATTTGCAAAGCAATGATCTAGTCAGTAATGTGTGGTTAGGGGATGCATGGTATGGGGTTGGGAGACATAAGACATTAGGCTTGGCCCAAGATTAGAGAAACAGTTGTTATTTAAAGATGGTGGTTTCTTTAGAAGCACTCACCATTAAAAAGTCATTTCTACTGCCCACGTGTAATCATTTCTGAGATAATGATTATTAATAATATTGTATGTATTTTCCGTGTAGTACTTGCTACAGACTATGCTAAGCATTTTATCTGTATGATCTAATTTTTCTTTTATTATTATTATTATTTATTGGATAGAGACAGACAGAAATCAAGAGAAAGGAGGTGATAGAGAGGGAGAGAGAGATACAGACAGACACCCGCAGCACAGCTTCACCACTTGCAAAGCTTTCTCCCTGCAGGTGGGGACTGGGAGCTCGAACCCAGGTCCTTGCACATTGTAACACATATGCTCAACCAAGTGCACCACCACCTGGCCCCTTGATCTAATTTTTCAACCCTTTGGAAAGCAGATGTCATCATCTCAGGTTTGTGAAATAGAGAAGCTGAAGTTTCTTTCAAGTTGGGTAGAGTCAAGTCTGGGACTTCAATTCAGAAATCTCTGACCTTATATTCTTCTGTAGTAAAGTAGAAGTAACTATGATTTATCCCCCAGGAGCTCTTTACTTTGACAACATCCCATGTTCTTCTTGAGAAGTTGCTGAGAAGTTTCCAGTTCTTCTCCATACTTGCAACACAGGATTACCTCACAAGGTAAGTATGTTTGCTCAACACTATTATGAGAAGTGTCTATAAGCTTGGAGTTGTCCCCTTTCTCTACACATAAACAAACCTTCAACTTGTTGATTGTGAAATCTGCAATGAAAGATGGCCAAGGCCTGGGATATCAAGACACACACACACCATTTTGATTTCTGACCTAGCTGTCCCTAAGAAGGAGTGTTGGTATAATTTCCAATCACCAGATTTCTGAAAACTCTCAGAAGGATTCTTTTTTTACTGTCTTCTTGCTGTTGGAGTCAGGGGTGATGATTTCAATGAATTCCACTGTGATGATTGGCGTTCCCAGAAAATGGCAGCCCATGGCAGCCCTGTGCTGAGACTTCACTGCACAGCTGGCTTCCTTTGTACTTCCTCCCACCTTCTGAAAATGTGCTGCAGTGCAGAGAGGTGGCCAACAGACAAAATAAACAAACCACCATGAACTCTGATTGCAAAACGTTCTAAAACTCACACAGTCTTTTGCAAGTATCAGGACAGGAAGCTTTTTGCTCTGCTCTGCTCTGCTCTGCTCTGCTCTGCTCTGCTCTGCTTTGCTTTTTCAAGTGTGTTCCCATCATCAGAGAAGCAAATACCCCATGGGTTTGCCTGTGGTGATAAAAGGGTTTGAATCTGTTACATGAGGGGAAAACCATATGGACAAATCTAAAGGAGACAATAAATAGAGCTATATTTCAGAGAATTTCAAAGTATGTTTCAGCAGAAGAAATTATTACATGTTATTTAAAATGATTTGAGATGTTGTCTTAATCTACCTTTTAAGTAAATCTACTCTCCAACTCCATTCTTAGTCATACTATGTGTATAATATCAGAATATTCAGCCTGAGACAGTTCTATTCTCAGTTCTTTATTCTCTCAATCAAGTTACCAGCAGCAGGTGCAGGTCAGAAAACTAGCAATGAAAGAGGAAAACATTACAACTGAATCAGATAGGAATAGCAGTTTCCTAAGATGATTCCAGTTCAATTTTGACCTTTACTTTACTTCATTTCACCCTTTGATGCCATATATCACACCCACTGCCTTGGTTTATGTGGTCTCTGTGCAAAATTTTAATATTTCATTTCAAATGTTAAAAGCTAGAACTTCACTATCTACAAAACTAAAGTAAAAAAATTATTATTTTAAATAGATTAGCATTATTCTGCATTGATTCCTAGATTGTTGCTTTAATATGTTCCTTTTACTTTGGCCTCAAAAGCATGGTATACTTCGATTATTGATTTGATAAGAAGGTAATTAGAGTAATTGCTTTACATATCACAAATATAGCAAAAGTTGGGGGCCAGGCAGTAGCACAGTGGGTTAAGCATACATGGCACAAAGCACAAGGACCGGCATAAGGATTCTGGTTCGAGCCCTGCCTCCCCACCCTCCCGGGGGGTCTTTTCACAAGCGGTGAAGCAGGTCTGCAGGTGTCTTTCTCTCCCCCTCTCTGTCTTTCCCTCCTCTCTCCATTTCTTTCTGTCCTAGCCACCAATGATGACATCAACAACAACAACAATAATAATAACTACAACAACGATAAAACAACCAGGGCAACAAAAGAGCAAAAAATAGCCTCCAGGAGCAGTGGATTTGTGGTACAGGCACCAAGCCCCAGCAATAGCCCTGGAGGGGAAAAAAAAATATATATATATATTAGAAGTTGTTAACATTAATAGTTGTTTCTTTTTCTACTTCTTCTCCTTCTTCTTCTCTTGTCATCACCAGGACCTCACTGATCTAAATCCACTTTTTCAAATAGAAAAAAGAAGACAAACATAGAGAGGGAAAGATGTCACAGCATCTTCCTCCAGTACAAAAGAGTTCAGTGTTTGAATGTGAGGCTCACACACAGCAAAGCAGCACACTGTCCAGGTGAACTATTGGAATGATGGATCTTAACTCATATAGCTCATTAATGGCATGAAACAACATTGTGCATTATTCCAGGACAATAATGGACAGATAGTAAGTTTTCAATAAATAATTCCCTTGCTTACATTTTCATAATTGCATGCTAGAGGGTTTTGTAGAAAAGAAGTTAGGCACATTTGGTATATTATGATCACAATTGATAGGTTTTACCAGAACCCCCATGGAAACCATCAATTTAGTATATGATTCGCCCAGAGGATGAATCTCATGCATAAGCACTAATATTTATGAAGTTGTGGCATGGCATTTATGAATTGCTTTTTCAAATTCAAGGATAAGTGGCATTTTGGAAGTGTTCCAGAAATGTGCAGTGAGACCTCACTCTGTGAGAGGCATCTACGTCTCAGTAACCAAGATTAAGCCAAATGCAATTTTGAGGTGAGAGTTAAAATTTGAATTATACCCTGGCCATTTACTAAAAAGCACATTTATGTCTAAATGCTTTGTCACCCACTATATCATTTTTATTTTGTTACTTGCTATTTATAATCCAGAGCCTGAAGGAAAATTAAAAGAGCCAGAAGAGAGAATAAATTTAGAAAGTAAAGGAACAGGTAAGAGTAATAAAATACAATTATTCTGGCTCTGTGATTTGGAAGTACATGATAATTCTAGTCAAGAAGAACTGGCATCACTCAACATATCAGTAAAGTAATTGAGAGCTAAGTGTTTTACGTATTTATCAGGAAAGGACCATTTTAAGACTAACAAGTGCACTTTGTTGTGCTTTTATCTTGTTAATGTTCAGCATTTGGTTGTTGCATGTCAGTTATGTTCCTTAAGTTTCTGCATCTTGGACTTTCCATGAACTTAGACTGCTCCCTTCCCCCACCTAGTCCAAACACTTGACTATGGACTTTGTCAGAGGTCACTGGGGCCTGTTACCCTGCTCCATGGAACTACAGAATTAATTGATTGGACAAATCTGTTACAGAAAATGATTTATCAAGCAGACTTTGAAAATCACTACTAAGAGAAAGACCACATGTCCCAGAGATCCTTTCTTCAGGAGTCCTCTTGGACAAAGACAGCAAAGAAAACCTTCCTACCAGGTAAGAATCCAAACAGATGACTGGGCAAAAGGAATCCTGAAAGATGATCCTCATATACTGATCTACAAACACCCTGCCCCCCTCCCCAGGTCAGCTGCTGGGCAGGTGAAGAATCCCTTCTATGTTTCTCATATGGTCTCCCTGCTTCTCTCAATTGTCTGCTTTCCAGCCATAAAATTCTCAGTAAATCAGTGTGACTATTTCCATAGTCAATTCTTTTAATCACTGCACAGACAGGAGTTAATGTTAGCCTGAGGGCCTCCATTGCCTCTGTAACAGCACTGATGCTAATTCAGATCAGACACTGCTAAGGAGTGATTGTACAAGTCTATATGCTAAATTCCTACCCCTAGATATGATGGTGTTTGGAGATGGAGAATTCAGGAATGAATTAGGTGATGATGGGGTGCTGCTTGTGGGATTGGTGCCCTTGTAAGTAGAAACATTAGACTATTCTCTCTCTCCTGGAAGCATAGTGATATTTCCACTTACAAGTTAGTTTGATCTTGGACATTCCAGACTCCAAAACTATGAGAAATACATTTCTGTTGATTTAACTACCTAGTCCATGGGGCTTTTAGAGCAGGCATGGAGAAGTAAATAAAGGCATAGGGAGGAGAGAGGCTGGATGAAATCCCAGAGAGTTGTTTCCTCTACCCCAACTGATACTATTTGTGGATTAGTGCAATTACTTGTCATTGAATGCATTTGCTACCCACCCTAAATTACAGCCATAACTTTCATTGCTATTGGTCATCTATTACTTGTAATTAACTTTATCTAGAAAAGTCTGTTGTAAATGTGGGTTACTAAGGAGTTGGCAAGGCTTTTGCTAATAGCAGAACATGCTTCAGATGGTGTCAACAATTAATCATCTGCACCTACCACTTATTAAAGGGCAAACCATCTATTTCACACGAGACAATGATCATGTACCTTAATAACAACTTAGTGAAATAAAGAATGTCTTAAAAGTTGGAAGTCCAAGAAGCTTCCATGTCAGACTTTAAATCACTTGCCTCCCAAGTTCAAGCTTGTATTATTTTTCATGCTGACATTGTTCCATAAAGCAGAGGTTCTCGAAGTGTGGTTCCAACAAACAACATCAAAATCAGCCTAGAATGTTTCTTTTTAATATGTCTCCTAAAACCTAATTTGAAATTAATTCTGGGGATAAGACCAAAAACTGGAGTTTTAACTCTTCTGGGTATTGTGTACACACACTATATAAGCAGCCTTGCCCTAGAGCACAGGGATGCCCAGAGCCATATCAACATCAGACAACACAGAGCAATGACAGGAAGCCACAGGTATAGATTGTTAGCTATGGTCTTAGCTTTTCAAGATTGTCTCCCAAAACAAAGATGGAAGAACTTTGCATCCATCCAAAAACCATCTTTAAGCCCTTGTTAATTATTACATATATCATTGCACTTTGGGTTCACCCATAGATGCAATGGGCCTAGATCTCTAATATATCCCCCCGCACCATCACTGGTCACTTCCATCAAGAACATCATCATAAGCCCTCCTGTGGGCCTCTAGAGCACCTTGCTCTCACTGTGGAGCCGCAATGGTAGGGACTGCCCCACTCTCTGAAGGGAGACTCAGTCATCCTACTCTGCCACTCAAGGAAGGTTGGTCCTGAAATGAGTGCAACCCTGACTATTCCCAGATGTGACCATGGACTGTGAGCTCAGACTGACAGGGACTCAGAGGTTACACAGGCTCCTGTGATAAATATGAATAGACATGAGACCTGGGTCAGATTGATGGGGTAAACAGTTCATTGTACTTGTAAATGGACAAATATATAGATACTATAAATAGCTTTATTAGCTTGTCTAGCTAGTTGTGCTCTTAGCTCAGGTATTTCAGATATTAGCTCTTTAATTACCTCAAGATAATTAATGTTTTCTTTCAAAGTCTCATTTGTTGTTTCCCCATTTCTGATTACTTTACTTTCAAACTCTTTCCTCACTCCTGTGACTAATTCCTCAATTAGCATTTGTATGTTGACCTCATTTTTCTGCGCTTCTACTTTTGGGGGGCTGTTAGCTGGAGTTTTGTCCTCATTCATTTCTCCAATGTTTCTTCTTGGTTTAACCATTGTATATAGTATTTTATGAAGTCCCTCTCTCAATACTTTTCAATCTACTGATCACTCTTGCCTGGATTGACTTGTGTAAAGTACTTAAAGAGTTCACAGCTGTGGAAATTAACAGTTGTTTCAATGTTACCTCAATCCCAAAGTTGAAGCACACTGGCTATTAAAGCCTCATTTGTTCTTTTTCTTCCCTGTAGATTATGGGAGCCTGAGAACTTTTTAACTATAAGTATAACTATAAATAGGCTTTTTAGTTTAATCATTCATTCCAGACCAAGAGACAAATCAGGGTGGGGGAGAGATAGCACAATGGTTATGCAAAGACACTCCCACACCCCAAGGATCCAAAGCCCCAGGCTCAATTCAGCTGTTCTGCCAGCAGCTAGAACCAAGCTGGCAGCACTGTGAGTTTCCAAACAAACCCCTTTTATACTCTGTGGGTTCTGTGACAATTATTCACCATGTCTCCCAACTCCTCAGGAGAACAATGTGGAAAGACTCCCACTATACAGCCCCACCTCTAGCCCACCAAGGTGTAGATTTTCTCCTGAGTTTCCTGGCCATTTCTCTGCCTCCCAATGTTAGGTCAGTTCTCTGACCCCTGATGTCAGCACGGGGCCTCCCGGCTGCTGCTCCAGCCTCACAGAGGCAGTAGCAATGAAGACTCACAGTTGCGTTTGATGAGCCTTAGGGGAGTCCTCTCCTCCCCTCAGCAATCTTTTTGTTGATACAACAGACTGGAGGTGGCGCCACAACCAGCAAACTGCCAAACTGTTACTAGCCACTAGGGTGTAGAGGGCTTTAGCCCCAGGAGTCTCTCTTTAATCTCCTGTCTGTCCACAAGTCACAGGTGTTTGCACTCACCGGTGATTTGATGGGTTCCCAAAGTAACTCTAGTCCTGTCTTGTTGCTGTCCCAGGTGATCTCCTTTGATATTCCTAAATGACTGGTAAGGGAAGAGGAGTAGAGAGAAATGGTGCAGCTGCTGTTACTCTGTAGCCCTAGGAGATCTTTTTTGGTAAATAGTTATAGAAGTAATATTCAGCCCATATTTATGATCTTGGGAGAACTACTGCAGTC